>NC_057694.1:8087870-8328238 GCF_014466175.1 Vespula pensylvanica
CTCTCTCTCTCTCTCTCTCTCTCTCTCTCTCTCTCTCTCTCTCTCTCTCTAATGCGGCGGCTCTAGAAAGTAAATTTATCAAACATCTTTTTAATCATATCCGACGATCAAAGGTCATTCCACTCTGGTAGCGATGGGCAAACGGAAAGCGAAGCTGTACCTGCTTACGGACAACCTGGTTTAGATTACTCCCTTCAGAGACATCCCACCAGGGATCCTATATATCCAGCGCATCACATGATGCAACATCCAGCGGCTGTCGCCGCAGCTGGTAGGAGAAAACTTCTCTACGTACTTTCTATCGGTTACGAACGTCAACTTGTAAAATACACGTTGACGATTTCTAATGCGACGAATATTTTAGGTCCACAGCAACCTAGGCCGTCCAGTACACAAAACGTTTATCAAGGGTACGAGACAACGCAGTCACCTATAGCTTACGGTTCACCTGGTCAACAAAGTACAACTTCTTCTGTATTAAGTAGAATTCAAAAACCTGCGAATACATCTCCGACTCCCGTACAACAAGCATGGGCCATAGGTCGTCAGGTAAGAAACGAGGATTTCGTTAACGAGCCGTTAACGCGAAAACGCTCGTGTATTTAATGAGTTTCTGTTCGAAGAACCAAAATGATACGTTGCGCGTTGACTCGTTGCAGCAACCTGTAACGGAAGGATATCAGTACAGTCAATTAAGTCCGTCAAGGTCACCAAGTGGACCGACGTATACGCAATTAAGTAGCGGTGCTAGAACACCGGCTACGCAATATCACGCAGTCACGACAGTGCCTAATAATCCGGGTAAAAATTCACGCCTTCGAGTATTTATAATTCATTATTTTTGAGCCTTTCGCTGATTCCCGATATATCGTATTATTCGTAGGTATGTGGGGATGGCAAGGTCAGCAACATCAAACGCCGCAACAAGATGCCGCGCAATCAAATCCACAAGTTGCCGGTCAGACTCAACCACCTCATCCTACGCAAGCTGGTGGTCCTGGCACGCAACCCCAAGAGCTCTCAGATATGTTACAAATGTTACAAGACCAAGGTGGCGCATCCGGATTCGAGGAGTTAAATATGTTTAATACCAATTTTGAGTAGCGACCAAGGACGAAAATTGCTGACACTCTTACATCTTAAAAAACTTAAGGTTCAAATCATTTTTGGATTATTCTAAGCGTCGCAATCCACAGTCTCTTACTGGAGCATTTCGACCTGTGCAAAGTTTATGATCAGCACCTTCTATAGATATATGCTACATGAGCGTTACGTTACTATCGATTGGGCCACCCTAATCGTTAGGTCCTCAGTCGATTAGTTTTGTCCGCATGCATTTCAGATATTACGTTCTTTTGACGATTTTTTCAAATTATGCTCTCGAAATCGTATGAATTGTATAATGCATTCTTAAGATCGGTGGTTATTGTTTAGCAAAAGTGCCATTAGAGAATGCTTGCTCTTATAATGTGTTTTTACCGGATGTTCTAACGGATATGGAAAAAAAAAAACAAAAACTAATCGTTATTAACACGAACATGATTATACGAAGATATCAAGTGGTTTCGTTCTTCTTTGACGTAATTACGAATTTTATGATTTTAGATAATGCGATTTGTAAGAGCGTGAATCCATTATTTTATAGTCAATATGATCTAATAATTTGCAAAGGAATGATAAACTTTGTGTTTTATTAATTCAGTCTGTATCTGTCTGTCTGTCTCTCTCTTTCTCTCTCTCTCTCTCAAAGTAGTTTATTATTTTGAAGCTTACAATAGACATTGTGCGATGCGTTCAGAAGAGAGAAGCCTGCTTTACATGGCATATATAAATACATATACACGTGGTATATACGATATGTAACATTTCAAATCTTCTGAAATCACCGATGTCTAACTTTTTATCTGTCCTTGTTCAAAGAGGTAGTGTTATATGATCTTTTTATTCATTAGACGATTATTTCATTTCAAATACCTTACGATTTTTTTTATAGATATGAAATAGGAAATGTGTTATTTGATTATTAAAAAGGTATATTTTTAAAAATAATCAATCGGAAATCTATGCAAACCATGATCATTTTAATTCCAGCTTATCGTTAGGCATATAAGGTTAGCTTAATTATTTTTTAATTTAGGTATTTGTAATTATAAACAGTGCAATCATAAATCGACATTTGACAGAAATTGTTCAAAACTTGACAATGTACAAAATTATGTAACCCACTTTGCTTCTCTGTGCAAAACACCATTTTTAGATATTCTTAAAGAAAAATATAGATAATGTTATACATATAAATAATTGCATTTATAAGTAACCACGTGTGACTTAGTGCATTTGTACATGTTTAGCGAAAATTTCTATAAGCAGATCGAAACAAAATTGCAGCATATCATGATGAATTGGGAACATTTTTCACTAATATACGAGGTATACACATATATAAGATCTTTTTTTTTTACAATCAATCATCCTACGTACGAATGTAGTTCCAACATTACCTCCGACAATAATTATAATAGCGAAGAGACGAAAGATATCAAGTGTGTAGGAAACAGTTGATTAAATATCTTGTATTTAATATCGATATCTTTCAAAATATCTCAAATCTTCTTACTCTCATACTCACGAAAGATATTTCCCCGTTCCTATACGACCGCATACGTACCGTATTTATTTTTATCATCGATACGCAATGTCGCAACTCGAAACATAGACACCGACCCCATTAAAACAAATCGAAATCTATTTAATATGGAGATATATTGTATTTACATAAAATATTTACAATTTTAATTTTACAGCGGACAATGCTTTCTTGTCTTTTTCTTTCGACATTTGATTTACTTTCGACTTGACGTGACTTTTAACTTGGTCCTGTAGTTGGCTAAAGAACTTGCTCGAAGATTTCGTAACTTTGCCAATCGTCTCGTCCACCGTCGTAATATTTCTATCTTTGCTCAATTTTTTCATCAGTAGAACGTTTTTGTCCTTTTTGTATTTTTTCTCTATTCCTGGCTTGATCGCATTTAATCGTTCTTTTCTTTCCCTATTTTTCTGTCGTTCCCTCTGCCTCAACTTTTTCCTTCGCCTGTCGCGTTTCATGTCGGTGACCGTGCGTTCCGATTTACCCATAACATCACCTCGTGGTTTTTCTTGGAAAATAAGAAATACGAATAAGCATTGCGATATTTTTTAATCGAATACGCCGAAGCGACGCAATCAACGTATTCCGACAAATACCTCTGACTTCTTCGGGTGCCAATAAGGTAGCATCGCTGGTCGCTATCGGCGCTACTTCTTCCATATTGATAGCAGGCACGTTACTTATAATTTTAATTTCAGGTTGAGCCTACAAAGAAAAACGAACTTTGGCGTATTCCTTATCTACTTAAAAAAAAAGAAAATACCTTACACAAGACCGATCGAAACGTCAAGTCCCGTATACGTACCGCTTTCGGAGTATAGTGGAAATTAGACAGTGCATCCAATTTGGAGAACAAAGAGTGCATCATCTCGCGAATTTCGACATGCGCTTTCGGTTCTTCTTCCTCTACTTCTTTGGTTTCCGGATTGGAGGCTTGTTTTTGCTTGAGATATTCGTTCTCATAAATTTGGGACAAGCTTTCTTTGCTCTTTTCCTGATTCAAGATCAACTTTTTCTTATATTCCAAAGGCGTTTCGACGGGTTTGAATTTCTTTTCGACGTCGTCCCACGCCTTGTCCTTTATTCGTTGCTTGATCAAATCCTCGAGTTTTAAAGTAGTCTGTTCCGTGATAATCGGAGCTGGCCTCGAGGTAACGTCGAACTCTACGTGTTCTTCCAGTAAGGAATTCGGCGGTCTGAGAGCCGCGTTTACTTCTCCCTTCAATTGCCAAGGCTTTTCGGCGAGCGCCTCCTCTTCCAGTTCTCGAATCCTCAGTTGCAAACGCTCTTGACGCGCTTCCAGGGAGGATTTAATTTCCAGATTCTTCTGTTTGTCATCTACTTTGTTCTCTAAGCTGTCAGTTTCGTCCGAATCGTTCGTCAGATTGAACTTTACTCTTTTGGTAAAAGGTCTTAATTCCTTATCGTCTTTCTCAACGTCGGTATCTTCCAACTCGCTGTTGTCCAGCGATTCGTTGTCTTCATTTTCATCGGTTCTATCAGCATCGTTACGAGAGGAAGATACTTTGTTGTCGTCGCCGTCGTCCTCGCTATTCGGATTGTCAAAAAAGTCTGCGTACTTAACAAACTTTGCATCTTCCGTCAAGTCGCATTCGTCTTCCGACAAATCGTTGAACAGATCAAGAGATTCTTCGTCAGATTCGTCCGCGTCTTTCTCGTTTTGCTTCTCCCTTCTATCCTCTTTGGTAAGATATTCGTCTAATTCTTGTAATTTAAAAAATTTATCGTCGACGATGGACTTTCTTTTGCGTTCCTTTATCCTCTTGACCTTCTTCGAGCTACTCCACGACTCTCGTTCTTCGGCCTTGGCTCGTCGTCGATCCACGCTCGATGCGCGCTCGGCTTTACCGTCCTGGTCTTCTCTCTCTACGGACTCGGGCTTCGTGGTGGAGATGGGTAACGTCAGCGCTTTGTTCCCGGCCAACAATTTGGAAACGCCGCTTAAAAAATGTATCAATTCTCCCTCATTCTGCAACTCCAATTGTTGCCAAATTTGTTCCTCGTCGAAACCATCGGTCAATAACTCCGGCAACGCGTTCGTGCTTCTTCCCGTTTGTTCCTTCGTAAAGTCGTAGAGTTGTTTCATAGTATTTTTGAAATTGACGGCAGCAGCATTCTGTACGCTTGATAGAGATAAATGCTCGATTAGTTTAAGAGAGCGAGTTTTTACGTTGGTCGCAAGTTAGTCGAATCGGTCGTACCTTAGAAATTCTTCGGGTTTCCGCGTGTTGTCGTCGATCGCAGATATGACGTTATTGAGAATTTTTGTTTGAGCCATCGTCGTATCGCGTCCGATAGGATAAACATCAAGTAACTGTTAAACTTTGTAAAAAAAGATAGGTTAGAAACATCGCGTGGCTACCTATAGGGGTTACAGCAAAAGCATAGAAACGTAACTCTGCAGTGCGCGTCGGCCGCGCTCGCCGTTTGCCCGCGATTGGCCGAACGGCGTCCCTTTCGGCCAATAGGAAAGCGAGGAGATAAAACGATGGTAGCGACAGCGGCGAAATCTGGCGTCGGCGAGAGGAACGAGAACTGCGTCCACCGTGAAGTTGCGCCGTGCGAGTCGTGCGAGTGATCTACGGTTTCTATAATTACTCGTATCGTCCCGTCGAATCGATTTGTTACTTTCAACGTATCAACGGAGTATAATTTTCGTATAATATCAAGGTATCCGTAATATCCCGCGATCTATCTTGCGGTACGACGGGGAGTCCTAACGACTTAAAAAACAACACCGTCCTGCTATCCCTCGTGAACTTTTCATTCATATTTTTTGTACGCTTCGATCGTTTTTACGAACGACCGCAGGGAGCTCGTCTCTACGAAGGGATCGCTCGGATAAGTCGCAACGTCGTGCGATTCGTTTCGACGAGGAATTGTTAGGGGAAGTATCGTAAATATTGTTTCAGATAAAATCAAGACGAAGCTGTCGATTCGCGTAGCCAGATGGCGCGTGTAGCACCAACGGACAATCGAAATGCGCGCCGTTAAGTACGAAAGTTGGAAGGGAGAGAAAAGGAGGGGAGTCTACCGGACAGGAAGAGAAGAGTTAAGTAGTGGGAATGGCAAGTCGGTCGAGCGGGCGAATACGAAAGCGACTCGGAGACATTGGCGCAGACCTCCTTAGTTCGGGCACGGTCGAGCACGCTAACGGATAGGAAAATTGACGCAAGCACGCACGCAACACGCACGCACGCACGCACGCGTCGTTCACCGCTGCCACCGCTGGATTCGTCCTCGTGCGTCTCCTATTTCGAACGAGTTTAGTAGCGGTATTCCGTATTCTGTGCGCGAGTGCCGTGATAAATCTTTCGGAAGGACGTGAAGATCGAGAGAAGCCGTACGAGGATTTGTGAAGTAATTCTCTTTTCTTTTCTCTCTCTCTCTCTCTCTCTCTCTCTGTCTCCCTCCCTCGATCTATCTCTCTCCGTCCGCCCCATCCTTTCTTTCTCTCTCTCTCTCCCCCCCCATCTCCCCCGTCTCTCCTCGTCTCACGGGACTTCGATCGAGTCTTGAACGCTGGTGTTTCTTTCAAGTGCCTCCACCGGTTTTTGGGTTATCGAGGATTTCTTCTCCGTTTGGAAGCCAACGGACCGGATTTTTCGGATAAGATCGAGGCACGAGGAGCGAAGGTAAGAGTCGATCAAACGTTCCAATTTTCAACGCGAACGACGAGATCTTCTTTCTTTCTCGCGGAAAAGCGAGTTCGCGTTAACCGATTTTGCTTGGAGTTTGCGTGCGCGCGCGCGCACGATACCCAATGGAATTCGACGTGTTCGGCCTTCCTCTCCTTCGGCGCTCCTTCGAAAGTCTCTTTCTCTCTCTCTCTCTCTCTCTCTCTCTTCTACGCCATTCGAATCGCGAAACGCGCGCGTCCGCGTTCTCTCTCTTTTTTTTTCTCTCTATCGTGAGACTCTCGCAAGGACGAAGCTCGCGACGCGGTCGTAAACGCGGAAGGAAAAACATATATACATATATATATACACATATATCGTACGTGTGTACGTAGGTACGTAGACCGAGAGCCGAGTATAATTCGCGATCGTGTGTCTTAACCGGTAATAAGAGATTTCTTCACGCCTTCGACGATACGAGCAACTTTTCGAGATTTATTCGACAATCGTATCGGAGTAGGTACGTACGTGCCTTGTCGGGACTACACGCTTCGAAATTTATCGCTCTCAAACAGGTTGTATATAGCTACGCGCGTACGTTCGCGTTTGTAAGCGCGTCCTTTCTTTTCCTTTTTTTTTTCATTTTTCCTTTCTTCCTCGTCGTCGACGTCGTCGTCGAAGAAGAAGTCTTCTTCGTTTTCTTCGCGAAGAATTTTGACGTTGCATTTGCATTTCTAGAATCGCCGACGTACGAGCAACGTTCTTTATTTTCTTTTTTTTTTTTTTTTCCCCGTTAATCCGATCTCGAGAAAGAAGGAGAAAAAAGCGATAACGATTTGTACTCTTGAGATACACGTACGCGGACGAATTTTTCTAAAGGGAGAGATAAGAACGTCGAACGTCGCTTCGAAACGTCTTTATCGAGAGTACGCGTCGAAACAGCAGATAATAGTCCACGTCGTTGGATCCTACGATCCGAGTCGTTAGTTCGTTAAGGCGGTAATTCGAAAACGATCCTGAAAAGAGGAAAGCGGATCGTCTCTCTCTCTCTCTCTCTCTCTCTACTCGAGTTCCCCGTCGGCGATTATAACGGCCAGGCACGGTCTCGGGAGCGTGCCCGATATCGGAACGGTCGATCCTCTTTCCTCGCTTCTACCGCGCAAAATAATGATAATAATAATAGTAACGATGATGACGATAATAACAACGGTAATAACAATAAAAATAACGATGACGAAGGTGACGACGACGATGACGAAAAATAAGACGAAGAGATCGGGGCGGAGACGAATCTCCGTCGGTCGAAAAATATCAGAAAGGCCAAACGCGCGTGTACGTACGCGTTATACCCGAGTATAATAACGAGGTAGCTTACTAGGTATTTACCTACGCGAGAACTAACGGAAGGCGATACGAGCTGCGGAACGGGCGACGAGAGAACAACCTAAGGAGAGGGGCTAACAAGGCCCTCCGGGGGGTGCCATTGGAGTCGGACGAGGAGCGTAACTCTCTCTCAATGGACCTTTTTTTCCTCGAGACCCTCGTAGACCGAGCCGAGTAGGAAAGTCGCTTCGGGTCGCGGGCTCGCGTACGAAGGATGAACCGCGCGATCGCGAATGCACGCTCGCGCGCATCGAGCCGCCGCTTCCAAGTCGCTGGACCGCTCTCGGAACTCGTACGTACGCGGTCATGGGGTCTCCTTCTTCTTATTGTCTCCGTCTCTCTCGTGCGCGCGCATTCCTTCTTTTTATACCTCGTTCTTTCCGTCCTCACCGTCGTCGAAGCGAGTCGCGAGAGATCCTTGCCTGGGAGTCCTGGGAGCCACCGCGAGAGCAACGAACGCTCGACTCGGGTTACGACGGGTCCGTCGATTTCGCGATTTACGGATCTCGGCGAAAAGTCTGTTCCCTCTCTGGGCTCGACCCGTAAACCGTAAACCGTAAACCGTAAACCGTAAACCGTAAACCGTAAACCGATCGAACGACGACGTCGAAGCGAGCGCGAACGGTGGTTGCGTCGAAACGATTTCCTTTTTCCCGAGCTCGAGTCGAATCATTTCTATTATTAGTCGTCGCGACGATCTCTTCGAAGAAACTCGCGACTTCCTCTTGTTTTCGCGACGAGCTTGGAAAAAGATCGCTCGGCGTATTGCGCAAGAGAGTCGCGGAGGAGTATATTTGCTCGGCCGATAGGTTATCTATTCTATCTCGGAATAATCGAATTTATGGCGAATTACGAGCGAGAGAGGCATCCCGTTCGCGCGTGTACGTGCGTTCGAGCCAAGGCGAGCTTCGTACGGCGGTATGTGTGCCGTAACTGTACACGCGATTTGCGCTACGTCGGTATACCGAAACGTCGCTAATAAACAACGAGTCGTTCCTCCGTTTTTTTATAGGATCGAACCGAACGGCGGAAATACGTACCGTTAGGACATCGGTAACGAAACGACGACGACGGTCGCCGGTAAATTCAAAGCCGTGCGGCGATCGACGATTCGAGAAATCGAATCCAAAGGTGGTACCCCGAGAAACGAATTACGTTCCTCTTTACGGAGCGATCGTTCCGTCGTTAATCGCCGTGAGAGAACGACGATTTTCTCGCGGAGATAGTCGATCGTTCGGGCTTCCCTCTTCCGCTGAAACGGATCGCGATCGATCCCTCTTTCTTTCCTTCGTCCTTCCGCTCTTTCTCGCTTCGAAAACGTTCGCGGTTTACGGCCAGCGGTTACGAATAATCGGTACTTCGAATAAACTCGGCGCGGATAATCGGTGCTTCGATTTGACGACTTCAAATTAGGGAAGATAAAAGGAGAAACGAGGAGGAACGAGGAGCTTTGCGAGGCGACGAGCGAGCGCTACCGGATCCGTCCAAGCGGAGGATCCTTCGATTTTTGACACCGCGTCTTCGCGAACCAAGGGCCACGATCCAGTTTCCTCCGGTCGCGCGAACGACTCTCCCGAGATCTACGAATCGTCTTTGCCGGCCGTCGCGAAGCACGTAGAAAGGCCGCGTCGCGTGGCGAATCGACGAGGACACACGCTGGAATTTCGATTTTTCTCATCGACTTTCTAGCTCGTCTGTGACGTCACGACGCGAGAGAACTATCGTCGAATGCATTATAACGCGAGGAACGTGAGAGCTCGCGCGTCTCCGAACGGGAACGACTCTCGACTCGGCTCGACTCGATTCGACTTCGATTCGTTGGTGGAAGAGACCAGGCTGGAGAACGAAGAGAAATAGAAACAGGTGTTCTACCTGGAAACTCTTTCTCTCTTCCTCTTACGAGGAGAAGAGAGGGAGAGTGTAGGCAAACAGGTGCCTTCGCTTTCGTATAATCGTCTGGCGAATGTCTTTGGGATAATATCTATCGATGTTGTTTTTTATTTTCTTTTCCAACGAACAACTTTTCCTTTTATTTCGCTTACGAGTAGGTAGCTGGATAGATGGGTATATTCGAGATTCGAGGATCGATAGACGCTCGGTGGAATCTCGTTAGATACGCGCAAACTCCCTTGTACAAACACACGGATTACGTACCGCTTACCCGATGGACCCCGACCCGTCGTTCCTCCGCGAGGAGAATCTCTTTGGACGATACGATCTTTCGAAGGATTCGCCACTTTCACTCCTGAGAGCTAAGCCGTCTCTAACCGCGATACGGAGTAACTCGTCGTCGTCGTCGTCGTCGTCGTCGACGACGACGAGGCTCCTTTAAGGTCCCTTGCGAGTACGCTCTCGGCGTAACGCAATCGAATTCATCTCCTCGCAAAAGTCACCGGAGAGAAGACGGATGTCTCCGTCGATCGTGAGTCTTTTCGATTCACGAGCGCGCTTGATCGATCGCTCGTCCAAGACTTTTGCTTCGCAAACGAACGTCACGAGAGATAGTTGCTCTCCCTCTCTCGTCCCGATTACGTCGAATACGGTTTCCCATTGTTCGCGCATCTTCCGTAAAAGAGTCTCTTAGAGAAAGAGAGATGACTCGTCGAAGCGACGTTTAAATTTGCCGCCTCGCGCTCCGGGCCACCTCCATTGTATTCGTATCCGGCGGGACGAATTTCGCGGGCGAACGCGAAACGAGCCGCGCGTTCCCTCGCCGCATAATGGAAAGATGGAAGAGGCCGAATGTGGCACGTGGGAGTATAAAGGCCATTAAGGCGAAATTTACAAAGGGCGTTTGCCGAGCGTTTAAGATGCCGCACGGAGATACGTCGACGCGCTCGTAACGCGTGTAATAATCTCTCTCTCTCCCCCCCTCCCTCTCCGTTTTTATTCCCGGCTCGTTGCAGCGTTTCGTACGAAAAATTATTTCGAAACGTCGCTCCCTCTTTCTAAAAAATATAGATCCCGTTCAAAGGAGTGGATCTTCCCTCGATCGTATTTTTTTTTTTTTTACCTTCTTTGTTTCCTCGGAAGAAACGAAAGGAGAGTTCGGCGCGAGGCATGGAATATCCATTCTTAATCCCGCTTTTGAACGATGCGAGTCTCAGAACCTGGCGATTCGTTGCCCAATGTATTTCGTGAAAGTCGCTATTCCGCATTCTTAAGATGCGCACGGAAGAGCGCGCAGTGCGCGAAATGATTCATTCGCACGGCGTGGCGGCGTAATATACCGCATTCGTTGCAGTAATTAAGCACGACGACTATCGTCCGAGCGAAATCGATGGGAAACGACTTGCGAGCTTTCGGTCCGAAGAGAAATGATTTACTTTCGACTCGATAAACTTTGCAAATCGCGTAACGCGTACGATCGTTTCCGCGTTTTTAACGCCAGGCGACGAAGTTGTTACTCATCCGATCGACGTTTCATCGAATTACGCGGTACAGATGACGAATCGAGGAGTGGAAGTCGATTCTTTTAAACGGTTACGTCAGTCCTAGATTACGCGAACGTACGCGTCTTCTTTTTTTGGTAATCGTCATTTTCATTTACGGGCATCGCCGCGACTCGAAGCCGTTCGTAAATCGTACAAATAGCGCCTTTTCTCCCTTCGCTCGTTCGACTCTTTCTTCCTTAACTCGTTGTATCGCGCAACTTTACGCGTTCGGTCCGTCTTATCCGTGTCTTTCCAGCCGTTTTCAAATAAATTATCGGGTCCCGATGTAAATGCCGTGTCATGCTTCACTACTCCTCGGCTATTTCACGTAATTTATCTATCTTGATACACTCTGTTTCTTTCGTTAGATTATATACACATGGCACGTACGTAGATACGTAGGTTTATCTTGGAACCGAAAGCGAGTCAATCGAAGAAAGCGTTTGATTTGAAAGACCGTGTAACGTTTTTCAGCTCGTTCGTTACTTTTCTCCTCTTTGTCGATCGTTCGCAAGCGACGCTTTTCAGGTTGGAATTTTCGGTCGTAAGATTATTTATGACTGGGTGGTTTTAGTACTAATTGAAAGTATCCCTCCCTCTCCCCTCTCGTCGTCCAACTTCGTTCGTATCGTCGTTATCGAGATAAGGACATCGTTTCGTCGCTGTCACATCGTCGCTAAATGACAAGACAAATAAACCACAGCCGGCGTCATTAATTTAACACGAGTAAAAGTCAAGGAAAATTATCGCGAAAATCCCGCGAGACGTAACGCTTCTTCCTTTTCTTTTCTTTTCTCTTCTTTTCTTTTTCTTCTTATCGACAATCGTAATAAGCGTTTTCCTGCAGTCGAACAGCGGGGTCGTTGTTACTTAAACGTACGCCCGCGGCACTCAAAGATTACGAGGTCAGTAATAAACGAGTCGTTTGTGCAAACGTTACGTCGGATTACTCTCTCAACTTTTTCATATATTTCCCATTCTCTCGGGGCCTTCGCAAAGCGATTAAAAACGCATTAAAAGGCACGCTCGAGTAAACTTTGAGAACCTCTCGCGGGAAATAAGTGCTAGAATTCAAATTCGTCTTGCGTTGGGAATTCGTCGAGACTCGAATGTACGCGTGTTGTAACCCGTGAAACGAGGAAACAAATCGTCGAACTCTTAGAAACGCGGCGTTAGAACGGACGCGTCGGGGAGCGGACGACACGCGTACGGTTTCGTTTCGTTTTCGAACGGTCGCGAGCCATCTGTGCCAAGCCGACCACGGATTTAGAGCAAAGTACACAAGGAACGAAACCGTTCCGTTCGTCGTCCTCGTTGCGCCGAAAGAGAATATCCTTGTTACTTCGATAAAATGGTTGTTTCCAAGCGATAAAGAGAACGTATTACGTAAAGTGCGGTAAACCGATATCGTCCTTATCTACGTGAGTCGATCCGACGGAACGAAATCGTATCTTAAATAAAGGGAACGTCTTGCGATTATACGCGAGACCTCGATCGCAAGAAGATGTCGCAAGGAACTATCGACTCGGAAATTGCAACGACTCTCCGACTCCGGAATAACCTCGAATCGTCTTGCTTTCGAGCGATGAAAAGCCAGCCAGGAGTATCGACCGTAATAATTACGTTTTGCGAAGTGATGGACGAGCACCGAGGTGAAAGCTGAATATTAATTTCACGCTGGTACGACGACAGCACCGGAGGTGTTGATTCTTCTTCGTTCGAGTCGACGGCAGGATTCCTCTTGGTTTGCTACATCGTTTCGAGGCGTAACGACGTTCGATTCTCGAGTTGTCCCTTAACCCTTCCTCCTCCTCCTCCTCCTCCTCTTTCTTCGCCGATATCACACGCTTCGTTAATCAGTTTCTCATCCCCCGTATTCCAAGACGCTTGGCTTCTTTTATTACTCGCGCTAGAGAGGACATTGCGTCTCGACGTTGATCGGGCCTTTCGGGAAAACGGAGAGGCGGAGAGAAAGGACGGAACGATCCGTTTTATCGAGAACGCGCGCGCGCGAGAGAGAGAGAGAGGGATCGGGGATTAGCCGTCGGTGTCAAAAATCTTGTTCCGCGCGAAGGACGCGAGAAACTTTTTCTATTCGCTCGCGATCTAGGACGGAAGTTTCTCGTCGACTCGTATCGGAGGCTGCGACAGATAGATGGCAAAAGAAAAAGAAAGCTCGAGTTAGACGCGCGTGTGTAGGATGTGTAGGTATGTACGATACGTATGCCAGATACGTAGATAGAGTGTCGGTCCGAGGCCAAATATAGACGTGTCGTCATACGTTTTGAACTTGCAAGGCATACCCGGAGCATGTCGTCCCTCCTCTATCGCACGCAGATGTTGTGTCTCTCTGCGTGTGCGCGCGGCTGGACGAATATGTTTGCCCGTGATATCAATGTCAACAGAAAGAACTCGTATACAGGGGTGAGAGAGAGAGAGAGACACTACGTATTGTTAGGCTCTTCTTCTATCCTGTGTGTCGTGCATCGTGCTACAGGACTGGAATTGATGCGAGCGCCGATAATAATACGGCTCCTATTTCGCTTTGACGGCCGCACCGGTGCGGTCTTCTCGTTTCTCTCTCTCTCTCTCTCTCTTTCTTTCTCTCTCTCCCTCTTTCTCTCGTCTTTTTCGATGCGTTCACCGTATTTCCGGTGTAATTTCGCACTTCCTCGCGGCAACAATGTTACCTCGTTCGAACGGCATTTATCGGCAACGAACGCGACCTAGAAAAGAATTGGAAAGTTCGAACGTATATCTGTTCAATTTCTTTTCGAATTTCTTTTCGAGCGTACGAAATGCTAATATCGATACTTGTAGAAATAAAGAAGAATGGAGCCGGAGTCGACGAGCTTTCGAGAACGAGATTATTCAAAGAAGATACGCCCTTCGTTCGTTGACGATTCTCTTGAAATTAATCGACACCGTTCGATGGGACGAGTCCATTTCGATGTACCAATCGTGTTAATGCAATGCGATAAGGGAGGGGGAAATCCACTTCAAAGTTAATAATTTATATTTTTATATATTGATATACACTTTGGTAATTTTCATTAAGACGCTTACACGCACCCATTAATGGATATAACCGTGATTCTCTCGTTTAATTAACGTACCATTTAGATTTATCGTTTTATAGCAAGGAAGCTAAGCGTTGCGAGCACCTTGTCATTATTATCGCACTCGTTGAAGCAAGCCGAACGAACGAACGAACCTGCAAAGTGTACTTAATAATCTAGCTATTAGAAACGCTCGCGGCGAATTTCTTTGATTTCCTACCATCGTCGAAATCGAACGTTACGAACGAGTGTCTTTCGAGCATTGCGAATTAAAGATCTAGCGCTTGGATTTGGAGAAAAGCGTTTTTAATCGCGAGTACGCACTTAGAACTTTCGTAATGTAGATTAATCTAAATTCTAAGCTCGTCTTTCTCGGCTATTCGCTCTGATCCTCATTATCATTCGTCCGTCGGGACGTAATACACGTGGCGCCAAACATGTACTTCTACTAGAGTTTATCTACGAGTGTGCTTCTAGTCGACGTTCTGCTTCACTGACCTGGGATATTCCACGATTCAGAAAAAAAAAAAAATATTCAAGAAAACGAGAAAAAGAGAAATCTCTCTTCTTTTCGCTACGACCCGATGATATTCCGGGCTATAATTTATCATCGTCAACGACGACGCTATCGACGAAAGATAATGTAATGTTAATTTATTCGGCGGCTTATATCGATCGATCGCCGTTTCGACCTTCTCTTCTATTTTTCGTCGGAAAAAGATTCTTCCTCTCGTTTATAGGTTCGTCATTAATAGAGTTTAGCGCGCTGCGCGAGTCTTTAAGCGTCGTCTCGTCGAGAGAATTGAATTAAACTAGTTACAGACTCGACGATGGGACTATATAGGCGAGATTTATCGTCCCTCGTTCTGCGTATTTCCGCGATGAAAAAAAAAAAGGAGAAGATGAAAAGAAATATTGGAACGTACGAGCAGCGGGATCGCGAACCGCTTCGCTCGTTCGTTCGATCGCATTGAAGTAGAAAAATGCAACGATAAAAAGCGCACGTACTTCGAATGCATGTAGGTATTTGGTAGACGAGACGGAGATTGTTAATCTTTTAAATAAGCAGTGACAACGTGAAATCGTAAAACGAGCCCGTTGCAACGTCTCCTCTACGCATACCTGCGTGTATATACGCCAAGGGTTCATTCATTTGATATCCGTCGACGGTACGCCTAACAATTATTCGTTACACGCGATAATATGTGAAATATTTTTATTCCAATCTCTCGGAAACGATCCAACGATTTGTCCCACGCCAATGGCCGTCGCACATAGGTACGTGATTCTTTTGAACGGCGATATACGCATACTCGCGCACAAGAGTGTTACATAGTCCTATCCGTGATAAGAGCACCGTCAGTCGGTGGTCTTTGGCTGCCAACGAACCAGTTGCGCGTTACCGTTCGTCGTAGCATAAAGTTCGTCCTCTCTAAGCCTTTTACGGTCGTACCGAAAAGATCGGCGATGATATTTCTTCGAATGGGAACGTACGAGAAAGTTTTTTGAGCTACCGCGTTGAGTCTTCGTATCGTCAAGATGGCTTACAACAATTATTACACTTATTACGGTAAATCTTTGCCTTTTTCTTTTTCTATCGTTGCGAGAACCGATATGGCCGATAAACTGATAATTTCTACGAGAAAATCAAACTCGATCCTCTTCTTTATCGCTCGCACGTCGAAACAGCAAAATAATAGGATTTTCCGTAAAATAATAGGATTAGTCGGTTATATCGTCGATTCTAAGCCAGATCGAAGATTAAGTACGATCTACCGACTTCGACGAAAGATTTCGTAACGACCACACCTGTACATTATTACTCGTCGTCGGCGTGCGAAGAGATAAGAGAGGAGAGAATTTTCTGTTTTGTAAAACGGTCGGGCCTTCTTGTATACGACACACGTACGTACGTACGTACGTATGTAGGTACAATACGTGTCCTTGGGGGAATAGCGATTCACGATCATTGCCGTCGTTCTCTGCTCTTCGCGAAGAAGGAAATGGCAAAAATTCGTTATATCGATGCGATAAGGGAGGAGAGAGAGAGAGAGAGAGAGAGAGAGAGAGAGAGAGAGAGAGAGAGAGAGAGAGAGAGAGAGAGAGAGAGAGAGAGAGAAAGCGTGCTTCTCGAAACGTCACGCTCGAAGAATTTGCCATACGTGTCTTACAATCGTATTACGTGCTTTCCATCGACTAGAAACACTCGCGTGTATACATAGATACATTATATCGGGCGGTGGCCGGTTAAGTGCTCTAATCAAATCTACGGTGTCGTTCGCTCCTCGTCATTGTTTCTAACGTTTGTGTAGCACTCTTTAGAGGGTCACTCGACACTCAGGATATATCGCGAATCCGACACCATCGAACCCGTTTATTTCTTTTTAGTCGAGCCGATATCGTGCATTTTTTCAAGTAAGTAGTATATTTTTTGCGACAATAAGCGTTGCTTTTCTCCGCGATTATTTGTTTCTTAACGCGTAAAAATGAAATTGTTCTTCGAAGCGCGATACGACGAACACGCATCGATACGATTAACACGCATCGATAAGGCAAAACATGAAAAAAGAAAAAGCATTTTGAGGAAGACGGGAAAAGCTCGTTTCGATCGTACACTCAAGAGCAAGTTTAGCGATTAAACTACTTTCGAAATTGTTCCCCACCTCTCTCTTTTTTCTTTTTTCTTTTTTTTTGTATATAGACGGCCTGACAAAATATTTGGATCGTAAAGTCGATGTTCTTGCAACGATTTATCAACGAGACGATTTTCATTTTCTAAAAAAAAAAGGAAGAGAGAAACGAACTCGTTTGCTTTTTTCATTCTGGTTTGACGCGGACGATCGTAAGCTTGGATTTGCCTTTGCATTAGCGCGGAAAAAGAATAAATCTAAAAATAGGAATTATCGTTGTGTCGTCGAGTTAATCTCGTCCTCGCAAGCTTGTAAATCGAGATTTACAGAGTCACTCGAGTCTGTGCTCTATGTGACGCAACGCAAGCCAAACAACCGAATATGGATGTTCCTTTTTTGCTTTTTGTAGAAGACGTCGGTTACGTTAGAGGCAAAAAGTCTTATCTACGTTGGCGGGATAGCGACTCGGTGAGATCAATGAATTCATTCATAGTCTCATTCGTTTATTTTTTTTCCTTTCGAAATAACTTCCCAGACGTTGCTCGTTGTTAGTTAAGAAGAACCGTGGAAAGTGAAAAAAAGGGAGACGAGATGTTCGTTCGGTTTCAAAGTGTCGCATAGTTTAGCGCAGAAACGACCACTGGCTCGACATTTTTCGCGTGATATCTTATCACCTCGTACAGATAAAAGGAAAGTCGATACGTCATCCTCTTTTTAACCCTTTTGCGCGTTCGCGATTCGACGACGTAGCATAATTTCTAACCTCGGCGATCTAACGAATTGTAAAATGATCTCTAACGAGTGGCAAATGCGTATATCGGCTCGTAGCTTTGGGATTAGACGTCTTTACGACGTGCGATTATACATTGTTGCCTACGTAATAATCGAGATTGCATTAACTCGCGCATACCAGTCGCACCGATTCACTCGATAAGCGGTAATTAAACGCTCCATCGGGGACGGCTTTCGCTATTCAAGGAGTTTAGATTCGAGCGACGTGTTCGCGCGAGTGCCGAGATAATAAAAGGTCGTCGTCGCTGTGCTGCTATATCGTACGAGAACGACTCCTTTGCACGCGAGCTCTTTACGTGAGTAGCTCGCAATTAAGACTCTTGTGCGTTTTCCAATGAAACGGGAAGAAATAAATATTATTTTCCGTTTCATTCCCCGCGAGATAATTCGAATAGCTCGTCGAGGAGCGATGAAACGACGAGATATCTCGAAAGAACGTCATTATTCAAATCCTGACGGTTTAGGGACAGCAGGATAGAATCGCATTGAGACTCGGAGGCTGGAAAACGTAGAATATATTTTAAAGGAGCGGACTCGAATAGAGGGGGCCGGTGTCGAAGGAGGAGACGCTACCCCGACAATGGCTTCTTTTCTCCTTTAGAAGTAAATAAAAGCAAGCGCGAAAGACTCGTAGCAGCGAGGACCGAGCGACGGACATTGGAGCGAGGAACTGCAACGCCAGCACTAGCGAGCAGCTCGTTTCTTGTCAGTCTCGTGACTTGGCAAGATTATTGTCCTCGCTTATTGTCACTGCCATTCTGTGTACTCGCGTCGCCGTGCTCTCCCTGTCATAAAGTTTTTCTTAAGGTCTCTCCTTCTCTTCCTCTCTCTCTCTCTCTCTCTCTCTCTCTCTCTCTCTCTCTCTCGCATGGACCACGGCGTGCAGCGTGAACGTGAATGCGAAAGCAAATTGCCTATTTGATTCAGCGTCTACAAAAGGGCCGGTGGTGGCTACCAGCGAGATTGCCTCTCGCCGCTTCTCGTCTTTTCCTTTTCCCCTTTATCTCTCTCCTCCTCCTCCTCGTCCAGCTTGCTCCTCCAGCCCTCTCGCTTCTTCAGCTTTTTCTTACAGAAGCACAAGTCGTCATTTTCGTCGTCGTTGTAATCAAGCACGTGGGAAAATATTTGCGCGTCATAACGAGCATGTAACGCTTCGCTCTTCGCTGAATTATTCACGCTTGTCGCGAAGGTGCTTGTAGCGCGAAAGGGAGCAGAGAGAGAGATCGAACATTCCCAATTCCTACCCTAGCGTTAGGTAAAAAAGGTCTCGTTTCCGTTTTAGGATAAAAATAGAGATAGCCAAGCCGCTATCGTAGAACTCGTTTACAAAACCGTTCTATTTTAGGTCATTTTCCTCTCTCCGACGTTACGGAGAAATCGCCATATCCTGTCGGCGTCGTTGATTTACTCGTAGCACACCCCTGTAGATTTCATCTGGAAAACATTTAGAACCCCGATCCCGTGTTTTTGCCCGACGAAAAAGTTTTTTCTAACGAGTGGGAAATGTTTGTTTCAGGGGCGCAGTATGAGCCCCGATCTGGGCACGGCGCCGTACCCCAAGGAAGACCTAACAACTTCGAGTATCTCCCCACGTATCCACCGCCGAGAGTCGACAGATACAGGGGTGGTCCGATTATACAGAAGAGAATGACTCAGAGGGAGGACGTTCTCAAGTTCGAGCAGGGCCGTATAAAGGCCCTGCAAGAGGAACGTCTGCATATTCAGAAGAAGACGTTTACAAAATGGATAAATTCCTTCCTCTTGAAGGTGATTATACTCGTGCGCTTGTTTTTGCCTACTCGAGTCGAGTGCGTCACTCGACTCAAATGACTTTAGCTGGGACAAATAGAGAAAACAAACTTACGAAATAATCGACGTTTCAGGCTCGCATGGAAGTGGACGATCTGTTCACGGACCTTGCGGATGGGAAAAAATTACTTAAACTGCTGGAAATAATTTCGGGAGAAAGATTGGCCAAGCCCAACAACGGTCGTATGCGAGTACACAAGATCGAGAACGTGAACAAGTCGTTGGCTTTTCTCCATACAAAGGTAAGTTCGTTTATTTTTGTACTTGTCGTTTTCAGTTTTCGTCGAGCCTCGGATTCCCGGGACGTCAAAGATCTCGACGCTTCTCGAAGCAAAGTTCCCCCAAGAAGCCGCGCAACTTCTACTCCCCACGTGAATGGCCTCTATATACTTGCCTGGCTTATGACATAACAGTTTTATCTACACCGACACGAGCACGCGTACGTAGTTGGATGTACGTAGAAAAGCATAAACGTATTTGGAGTGAAAGAAGGAGAGAGAGGAAGAGAGAGAGAGAGAGAGAGAGAGAGAGAGAGAGAGAGAGAAGGACGGTTGCGTATCGTCAGCTTAGTCTGGGTCGAGTCGGAAACCGGACGAGAGAATATAAAGTCGAGTCGAGGCGAGAGACCACCGTAAGACAAGTAGACAGCACATTGACCGACCGAACGTTAAACGATGGACATCGATTTACCGTCCCTTCGGACGGAACAAAGCAAAAAAAATCCCTTGCTAGATTCTTCTCTTACCGGAAGTCTCGTTAGGATTCTTCTTTCTCTTCCTGCGATGATCTCGTTCGATCTTTCGTCTCATTTTTTTCGCGATATCACGCGTCGAGTATAGTTTAGGGCTCGTCCGTAGAAATAAATTTCTAATAAGAACCGGCAAACGTTCGATTAAATATAAAACGTTTCGACGAGCTTCGACGGTCGTCTCGGTCAACTAGGACGAGACACATAGCGAAGGCATCTATCGCGATTCGAGCGTAAAGAAAAAGAAATCGGCTCGCTTGGGAAGGCGCTTTCTTCCGTGAAAGCATTCCCGTCGAGCGTAAAAATATTCTCCCGTGGTGATGCGGCTACGATCAATGACCCGTATACGCTAGGTAAATAATTTATGACGAATAATAATCGATCGACGAGCCTCTCGTATTACCGACGTTTCTATTCCGACGGAATTCGATTACTTACCTCGAACCGATACGCCTAACCAAGTTAGGCTTCGAAGCGACGCGCGAAAACAAAAACTGCAGTTCCTTTCGCCGTCTGGTTTTTCCTTTATCGGAGAAAAGTAGGAAATAGCGAGTGGAAAGCCTCGCGTATCTCTCTTCGATGCTACTTGCGTGCTCCTGGATGCTCTTCTCCATTAAAGGCTCTGACACAGGTGTGCGTCGATCCGCGTCGGCATTACAAAGAAACTTTTTCTTTCGTACTAAACGAATAAGATTAAATTGACACGAAGCATCGATGTAAATTCTATTTATAATGTCGTTCGTTAAAAAGCACGAAATCTTTTATTGAAATCTTCAATCGTTTTTAAGTACGATCCGTCTTCCTTATCGTATTTTACGATCGACGACAACTTTGTCCACTTTCGCCTTCCAATCGCGAATAGTTGTGAACTATTTTGTGTACGACGGATCGGCTGATCCTCACAGATATTTGACTCACTCTCCTGTCTTTTTTTTTTACCTGCGCGCTCGAGTCGCGTAGTCGGCGGTGACGATTCAAAACTCGATCGAGCGAAAGAATAACGTCGATTCCGCTTCCGTGTAAAAGTACGTGTCAAAGTAGTCAACGAGAAAAATGTCGATCGACTTAAAATATCTAAAAAAAAAAAAAAACTCAGCCGCGAGCTTCCTTGGATCCCTTTGAATAAGTATTTAGAAAGTATTAATATTTCCAATACGCTTAACGTATATCGCGTCTATTCAATTCTCGGCACCTGCAAAACATCGATATTTAAGCGAGAAAAGCATACAAACGAAATCGATTTGTAGGGAATGAGCAGGTGCCGAGTGAAAGTCGCTGACCGATAGACCACAGTCTTTACGCGTTGCACGCTCTTTTGCATCGCTTTCGTTACTCGATGTTATTGGCAAATTTTCCTAAATTTTTGACAGCGCAATCGAAGCTAATACATTTACACGTCAACAAAATTCCACGTACTTATCGTTCGAATATATCATCTCTCCGACGGTCATGTTTTTCGAAATATCTCGCGAGACCGCAGGTGGGTATCGGTCCAGAGAAAGATAGAAGAAGGGCACGAAGGGCAGCGTAAGAGGCGAAAAGGAGAAGCAAGAAAGAGAGACAAGGAAACCGAATGGACTCCAAAGGGGACGTGAGAGAAGAAAAGAAAAGGAGAGATAGAAGGGAGTGAGAAAGAGAGAGAGAGAGGTCACCGACCGAGGCGAAACTTGCTAGACCGTGAGTGCCGCAGATGTGAAATGAAACCAGACGGCACATACATCGACTATTCGCGATCGTTGAGTGTTAGACAATGGTGTTTAGACTGACCACTCGAGCACGCTAAAAGGAGGGCCGGTTAAAACATTTTTTGTTTCCTTCCATAACTCGAACGAGAAGATTCGAGAATCGTCGATCGATCTCGTCGTTCGAACGAAACCAGTCTTCCTAGAAACTCTCGTAAAGGATTTCAATGCTTCGAAATATACTTTTCGATATTCCGAAATCTCTTTTGTACGATGTCGTTAATGTCAAAGACGTGCGTTTCTCTCTAAACAAAGATTGCGAGAAGGACTCTCGTAAATATCGAATAAAACCTGTTTCGAGTGACGAATATGAAGGAAGAAGAAGAGGAAGAAGAGAAAAAGAAACATCGAGTGAAAGCGAGAAGCGCGTAACTTTCCTCGTGTTCTTACGAGATCGTTGATGGTCGCGCAGTCACAAAGGAAACCCATAGAAAAGCGGAAAATTGACACTTTGCTCAGAAATGACACTTTGCTCTCGAGGAATTCGTGTTATTTAATAAAGCGATAAAGCGAGGCCAAAAGAAAGGAGCGATAACCCTTGAGTCGCTTCGATGACAATAAAATAGGAGCAACGCGCAGTTGTTTATCGACGATGTTCTCGTCGATCTCACGTCCCTTATCCTAGTTAACCATAAAAATGAACGGATGACGGCATTGTTTATACGGTAGAAGTCGTCTCTAATTAGAGGAATGATTGCGCGGTGCAAAGATCGACTCGCGACAATGCGAAATTTATTATCTCTTCTAACGAGCTCCGTCATCGACGTCGTTTCGCAACGACTCGCAATGGGTGAAAATAGAAAAACACTGAGAATAAAGAGTGAAATTATCGATCGATATTCGACAAGACGCCGTTAGGGACAAGGCACGTGCACGTTGCGATATCGTGAATGGTTATGGAGTACAAGGTTGAACAGCGTCATCGGTGATGCCGCAAGGAGAATCGCGGATCCAAAAGGAAACGAAGAGAGAGGGGGGGAGGGAGGGAGATGGAAGGTTATGGAATAGCGGAGAAGCCCGTTAGAAAGACGTTCGCGTAAGGTCCTTCTTTGCCTTTACGCTCGCTCGCCGTAGACGCGCAGCTGCAGGCTGTTGCTTCTCGGTTCTCTTCTCGGTTGGGAATTAAGAAATAAACTGCAGAACGTAAGAAGGAGTCGTCTTATTCTTTTCCTTCCTTTTCTCGGCTCGTCGTTCGCGTGGCTCCGATTCACATTCCTAGTCCTCGCAAGAACGTACGGGCTTCGGTCGTGCGCGAAACGACGACGTAAGAAAACCGCTACGCGGCTCGGCTTTTAAAGAGATAAAGACGGTTGAACTGGAAAGGTGCACGTGGAAAGGAGAGAAATGGTGCGAGAGAGGGAGGGGGATAGCGCGGCCCGTTGCAAACGACCCGTACTTTCCTGATTTAAGGCGCGCTGCACCGAAACTAAAGAGATACTCGTGGTATCGCGCGCTGAAACGCCATAAAATTCTTCTTAATCTCGGTCTTGCGCGTTAACGCGCGTGCCTGTCGGCGATCCCTCGTTCTTCCTTCTTCCTTCTCTTCTTTGTTTTTTCTTTTCTTTTCCCGAACGTATCTACGCGTGTAATCGCATGTAACGTTCGATCTTCTCGAAACGAAAGCTCGTAGAAGCGTAGAAAGAACGAGAGAGCGCGGTCGAACGGTCAATGCGCGCACGTGCACGTTCGCCTCTCGGTCGATCCAGTGAACGTTCGACGTAGGAGTCGCATTCCACGCTAAATGCATTAGGAATGCTATTCCCATTCCTTCGACTTGGCGAACCTCGATGCGTACACGGACCGTGTATTTAAGGCGAGCCTTAACCCGTCGATTCGCGGCACGCGCAACAGAACGCATAACGCGCAAAATAGGAAAGATCGGACGAGACGAGTAGGGGGATGGATGGATGGATGGAAGGTTCGCAAAACGGTGCAAACACGGCGACACGCTTATCCTTCGTTTTCGGGCGCAAGACGCAACGACCGGTGTACCGTATTCTCGCGGTTTACGATGCAGCCCGAGGCTCATTCATTATTCATACGTCGGCGAAGCTCGACTTTTAACGTGAGTGCACGCGGTTTGGCACGATGGAAATTCAAAGGTCGATCTTGCGACGTCTAACGTCGAAAGGTAGGAATCCGTTCTACGTAGGTCGTCGTCCCCCCTCAAAAATGTACGATCCGTACCGGACAAATAGGAAACCCGTACGGGGAGAAAAACGGCAAATAATTCGTTAACGTCGATGGATTTATAATCGTATCGTTTAAACGGTCTAACGTACGACTCGACGGGGAACGGACGATCTCTCATTAGCCTCTCATGGATCGTCCCGATAATCGAGGAGAATGAATCATGACTCTCCCGGCTCCGGCCGCTTTTTCATCGTCGACAAATTGCCAGCGATACGTCTTATCGATCGTCCGCCAAAGGACCACGCGTTCCTCTCGAAGCTCGTTTCTTCGAAGAAGAAAAAGAAGCGAGCGAGTATCGATTTTGTTCGCGCAACGCGAAGTCGAAGCGAAACGAAGACGAAGTCGGGACTAACGAAATCGTTCTTTCGAGGGCTCGAGGTAGAGATCGTAATTCGCGATCGATTCAGGCGTTATCTCGAATTCTCGAGACGGACGACTCGATCGCTCGATGCGATCGCGCGTTATGCTTTTGGGGGGAGAAAAGAAAAAGAACCTACCCGTTCTATCAGTCGCTTCGCGTTTTCTTTAACTCTCATCGGTTTGCCATTCTTCCTCGCTCTCGAGGGGGGAAGAAGCAGCGGAAACTCGAAAATATCAACCATCGCGGAAATTGTTTGTCCGTGCTCGGTGATTTCTTGAAAAAGTCTTTTTCCACCGACGAGGAAACGGTTCCGGTGTGGGCAGTCCACTAGCGGTGCTTCATCATAGAATCAAGAAGCGATTGTAAACTTTCTCAAGCGCAAA
Source organism: Vespula pensylvanica (assembly GCF_014466175.1). Taxonomy (NCBI): domain Eukaryota; kingdom Metazoa; phylum Arthropoda; class Insecta; order Hymenoptera; family Vespidae; genus Vespula; species Vespula pensylvanica. The sequence goes on from NC_057694.1 coordinate 8,112,690, forward strand.
GAATGCAGCTCGCGGATCTTGAAGATGTTACGCAAGAGGGATTACGAGATAGTTAGGAAGAAATCTCGGCGTACGCAAGGTGGTTCTCTTCGCGAACGTAGACGACGTTCGAAACTCTTGGAGAACGGAAATTAATTTCACGCGTACCTTCTTCCGTTGAACTTATACGGAGGAGATTTTCAAACGTTCCCGCTTCGTTCACGCATTAAACCGTAAGTCGGCTCGGTATCCGTAGGCAAAAGAGGAGATCCCGGTAGCGATACGGACAAGATCGTTTTATCATTTCTTTGGTCTTTTTCCGTAATAGAAAGAGGAGAGGATGCGCTACCGTGGTGGAAGAAACGAGTTTGAGTGCGCGACGACGACACTCCCCTCTCTCGAGGAGGGAAGGAGCTGGCTTGGTCTCTCGTTAGCCTCCTCCGTTCACCGTGACGCGCTCACCTACTAACGGTGACGTTCCACCTTTTCTTTGTTTTGGATCGAAGGAGTTCTCGCGTCTCGTCCCGAGCGAACGACGCAGAGAGCTTGGCCGGCCCGGCAAAAGCAATAATTTCCATTTCCCAGCGGCCTTGATAGAGCGGCACAAGTGATCGGACGGCATTCCAGCAGTCGCGAGAACGTCGCGGGGCACGTACCGCGATCAACTAACCATAATAACGTGCCCCGAAAGACTCCCTCTCGCGTCTTTTTTTCAAAAATGGTCTTTCCCCGTTGACCCTCGATTTCGAACGAACCGAGATGTCTCTTTCTCGAATAACTCGAAACGAATAGAGAGATCGATCCCTTCCTTCGGAGGAAGATGATTGCTCTCTCTCTCTCTCTCTCTCTCTCTCTCTCTCTCTCTCTCTCTCTCTCGTTTCTCTTAACGAGCGAGAACGGTCGTACGTGTCGAGTCGACGTCTCTGATTACGGTAACTCCCGATACTTATTGCGCGTACTTTCTTAACAATAGGGTCAATCGGTTCGAATCGATCTTCTCGCCGATGTTCTCACGTTTCGTCTTCGACGGAAACCCGTATATTTCTCGTTAACCGATAAGAAAGGAAGAAAGTTTTCCCATGCTCGTGCTTACTACTGTTTCGTAACGTCTCTTAATATTTTTCGTAGGTTCGGTTGGAAAGTATAGGAGCGGAAGACATAGTCGATGGAAATCCTAGACTGATCCTCGGATTGATCTGGACCATCATCCTGAGATTTCAAATACAAGAGATCGAGATCGACGTCGACGAGGAGAATGACAGCAGCGAGAAGAAGTCGGCAAAGGACGCTTTGTTGCTCTGGTGCCAAAGGAAAACCAATGGTTACCCTGGCGTTAACATTCAAGATTTTACGGGTGAGTAACGACCTTTTGACGAGATTTTAATTAGCGCGCGCCCCCTTATCGTCGAACTTGGTAATGGCAAAGTAAGAAACTCGACGATATTCATTATCGCAAACGTTATGGCAGCAAATGTGCACTTGAGAGTGTGCGCAAGACCGGAGAAAAGAAAAGAAAAGAAAAGAAAAGAAAGAAGAAAGAGAGTAAGTAAAGACGTAATTCGTGTCGAACAGGTTCGTGGAGAAGCGGTCTCGGTTTCAACGCTCTTATCCACGCACACAGGCCGGACTTGGTCAATTGGTCGGAACTGCAGCAAAACAAGAACATCGACAACTTGAATTATGCTTTCGACGTGGCGTACTCGGAGCTCGGTATTCCCAGGTTGTTGGATGCCGAGGACGTCGATACCGCTAGGCCGGACGAGAAGTCCATCATCACGTACGTCGCGTCGTACTATCACACGTTCGCCAGGATGAAGAACGAAATTAAAAGCGGAAAGAGAATCGCGAACGTAGGTATAGCTGTATGCGAGGGAGAAGAAGGTGGCGGAGGAGGGGGAGCGGGGGAGGGATGGTCGATCGTTTCTCACGTTGATGCGCATATTTCCAGATCGTCGGTCAAATGATGGACGCCGACAAGATGAAGATCCACTACGAAAAATTGACCACCGACCTGCTCGAATGGATCAAACTGAAAATCCAAGACTTGGAGAATCGAAATTTTCCAAATTCGTTGGAGGGCATTCAGCGGGAGCTCTTGGCCTTCAAGCAATACAGAACCGTGGAAAAGCCACCCAAGTACAAGGAACGATCGGAGATAGAGGCCTTGTATTTCCACATAAACACGCAGCTGAAATCGTTGAACCAGCCGGCGTTCACGCCGCAAGAGGGCCAGCTCGTCCACGACATAGAAAGGAATTGGGTCGAATTGGAAAGAGCGGAACATCGGCGGGAAGTCGCCCTTAGAACGGAACTCTTGCGCCAGGAAAGATTGGAACAGTTGAATTACAAGTTCGAGAGGAAGAGCGTACTCAGGGAAGGCTATCTAAAGGAAATGATTCAGGTCTTGACCGATCCGAGATACGGCAGTAATCTAGCTCAGGTGGACGCCACGGTGAAGAAGCACGAGGCCATAAGCGCGGACATTCTGGCACGAGAGGAGAGATTTCACGATCTGACGAACATGTCGGAGGAATTGGTCAGAGAGAATTATCATGGATTAGAAAGGGTCAGAGTGAGGGAGCAGGAGGTATTGCAGAGATGGAAAGAGTTGTTGGCCCTGTTGGATCATCACAAATCCAATCTTGTAGCTCTTTCCTCTCTGATGAGCTTGATGAGGGAGATCGACACGACCCTGGCCTCCATTCAAGAGCTGCAGCTTAATTTCCAAAGCACGGACGTCGGCCCGCACCTGTTGGGCGTGGAGGATCTCTTGCAGAAGCACAGTTTGCAGGAATTGCAGGTGACGGCGCTAGGGGAGAGCCAGAGACGTCTGGGCAGACAGGCCGGCCAACATCTGGCTCAACCGCAGAGCAAGGAGGTACCTCTGCTGAAACAAAAATTGGATCTTCTAAATCGTGCCTACGACGAACTCGTGGAGTACAGCAAAGAGCGCAAGGCCCGTCTCGAGGACGCCAGAAACTTTTTCCACTTTTTGCAAGATCACGAGGACGAGGAATCCTGGCTCATCGAGAAACAACGCATTTGCAAAGCCGGAATATCGGCGAAGGACTTGCGCGCCGTCATTTCTTTGCAACAAAAGCACAAAGCGTTGCAGGACGAGATGAAGGTACGCAGACCGAAGTCCGAACAATTGTGCGAGGCTGGTAGAAGATTGATAGCCGACAATCATCCGTCCTCGTTAGAAATTCAAAACCGTATAGACTCGTTGCAGGAGCATTGGAAGGTTTTGGAAGAGCTCGCTGCCTTGAGGAAAAAGCAATTGGACGACGCGGCCGAGGCGTTTCAATTTTATGCCGACGCGAACGAGGCGGACTCGTGGATGAACGAGAAAATGGCTCTGGTTACCTCGGAAGATTACGGCGTGGACGAGCCAAGCGCCCAAGCGCTCTTGCAAAGACACAAGGATCTGGAAGGGGAATTGAACGCCTACAGGGGCGACGTGCAATCTCTGAACATGCAAGCCGAGAAGCTGATCAAGTCGGGAATTTCCACGCTCGAATTGTCGGCCGATCCGGAACCCGTCGCGGAATTGGAACAGGAGGAGTGGAGCAAGGAGATACGATTGGTACCTCAGGACGAATGGGTCGACGAGATCGTCGAACGATTAGAACCGAGAACCGTTCACGAGGAGAAATTGGTGCCGCAGGTGAAGAGCATGTATCCGTTCACCGGTCAAGGCATGCACATGGCCAAGGGCGAGGTCATGTTCTTGTTGAATAAGACCAATTCGGATTGGTGGAGCGTCAGGAAAGCGGATGGCACCGACGGTTTCGTCCCCGCCAATTACGTTCGCGAGATCGAGCCGAAGGTCGTGTCCGTTCAAATGAGGCGACCGGAGAAGGTAAGGGTCACGCAAAGGGTCAAGAGGACCAAGATGGTGAAGCAGGTGGTGCCGGTGCGAAGGGTAAAGTCGATCAAGTCGACGGTGAAACCGATCAAGCGGAAGGCGGTCAACGACGGCGACAGCGTTGAAAAACGGCAGAAAAAGATAAACGACACGTACGGGGAATTGCAGGAATTAGCGACGAAGCGTCACGCCTTGTTGGAGGACGCCATTAGGTTGTACGGTTTTTACCGAGAGTGCGACGATTTCGAAAAGTGGATAAAGGACAAGGAGAAGATGCTTCGGACCGACGATCCGCGGGACAACGTCGAGACGGCCAAGCGAAAGTACGAAAAGTTCTTGACGGACCTGTCGGCCTCGGGAAAGCGCGTCGAGGCGATAGACGCCGCGGTCGACGAGTTCGTCAGACAGGGGCACAGTCAGTTGGACAAGGTGAAGGCCAGGCAGAGGCATATTCATCAGCTTTGGGACCATTTGAACTGGTTGAAAACGCAAAAGGAGAAGAGCTTGGAAGGCGCCTCCAGCGTGGAACTGTTCAACAGGACGTGCGACGAGGCTCACGATTGGATGTTGGAAAAGATAACGCAACTGGACACCGCGGAGCTCGGACCCGATTTAAAGACGGTTCAAGCTTTGCAACGGAGACATCAGCATTTGGAGCGGGAGTTGGCGCCGGTAGAGGAGAAAGTATGTTTCCCGTGATTACGATTACCAACTTTTCTCTTTCTTCATAATCCTTTAACCCATTTGACGTAACTCGTGCCATAGGTGAGAAAGGTAAATCTATTAGCCAACAGCGTAAAGAGTTCTTATCCCCACGAACTGAACAACGTGAACGCCCGACAAAACGAGATCAAAGACTTGTGGAACAAAGTGCAGAGCAAAGCGAAGGAGCGTAGATCTCGTTTGGAGGACGCCGTCGGCCAGCAGATATTCATGAACGGTTCGAAGAATTTGATCAACTGGGCCGCGGACGTGCAGGAAACGATGAAGGCCGAAGAATCGGTCAGGGATGTGGCTACCGCCGAGCTGTTGAGGAAGCAGCACATGGAACTCGGGGAGGATATAAAGACGCGCGAGGACGAGTGCGTATTCGCGATGTTTATCCGATTACCACGACCGTTCGTTACGACCCGACGAGGAGGGGGGGGGGAAGAGAGGGACGCGATAACGCAGGACATTTCTTTGCAGGTTCCGAGAAGTCGAGGAGCTTGGAAGTCAGCTTTTACATCGCAACCCGGCCCTGACGGACGTTCGCGAGAGATTGGAGAAGCTGCATGGATTGTACCGATCGGTAACGTCCGATTGGATGGCGAAGGAGGAGTGGCTGCAGCAATGTTTGGAATTGCAACAGTTCAACAGGGAGGCCGATCAAATCGAAGCCACGACGAGCTCCCACGAAGCCTTCTTGGAGTTTACCGAGCTGGGCGAATCTTTGGACGACGTCGAGGCTTTGCTGAAGCAACACGAAAAGTTCGAGAATACTCTTCACGCTCAGGACGACAGGTTGAAAGCGTTCAGCGACACGGCCGACAAGCTGATCGCGCAAGATCACTACGACAAAGACTAGTGGGTTGAAAGATACGATTATGTTCGACGCGTTGATCACTGTTCCTATATCCAAACGTGCTTAATGATACTCGCGCTTTCAGCATCGACGAAAGGAGAAATCAAGTTTTGGCTCGGCGAACGGCCGTCAAGGATGCAGCGCAACGGAGAAGAGCGGCTTTAAAGGCATCGGAACACTATCAACAATTTTCGGCGGAGGTCGACGATTTGCGCGACTGGTTGAGCGATAAAATGAAGACCGCGTCCGACGAGAGTTATCGCGATTTGAACAACTTGGAACGCAAACTGCAGAAACACGAGGCGTTCGAAAGGGAATTGAGGGCCAACGAGGGCCAATTGAGAGCGGTCAACAAGGCAGGGAAAGCCCTTATATCCGAGGAAAATTATAGGTCGGACGACGTAGGGGAAACGTTGAAAGATCTGAACGATCAGTGGGATCGATTGGTCGCACTTTCCTTGGAGAAAGGCCGTAGGCTGAGGCAAGCGGCCTCCCAACACGGTTACAATCGTACGATGGAGGATGCCAGGCTGAAATTGGAGGAAATCGAGAATTGTTTGGAGAGCAAACAGGTGGGAACGGATCTTAGAAGTTGCAAGGAATTATTGAAGAAGCATCAGACCCTCGAAAGCGACATGTGTCAGTGGGAGCAAAAGGTGGACGACCTTGTCGCCATGGGTCAGGAAATGGCGCACGAAGGTCATTTCGATGCTGCGAATATATTGAAATCCAGCCAGGCTACTCAGAGAAAGTACGTAGAAAGTTTTCGTGCGTACGAACGATCTCTCCGTCGCGTCGTCGATCGATCGATAAATTAATCATTGTCTAACGATTGTTCCTTCGTATAGATTCCGCAGTTTGAAGGAACCTGCCAAAAGACGACGCGAGGCGTTGGAAGAGAGCTTACGTTTCCACAAGTTTGGATTCGAATTAGACGCCGAATTGCAATGGATAAAGGATCACTTGCCGCAAGCCTCCTCGACGACGCTCGGACAAAACTTGCATCAAGCTCAGACTTTACACAAAAAGCACAAAAAGTTGGAGGCCGAGATCGCGGGCCATCGACCGATGATAGACAAAACTTTGGCCTCGGGACAAGCGCTTATCGAGCAGGCTCATCCCGAGAGGAAGAAGGTACTTATTTTCCACGTATATCGTCGAATAATCTTTTTCGCACCACATTCGCGCTTACCTTTCAAACGATTAAAGAAAACGAAAGGCGAGACAAGAGTAAGAAATGATCGTTTTTGCACAGCTGGAACACCCCCAAGAATACTCGGTATGCAGAGGTAAGAAAGGTGGATGCATGCTGATGATTTATTTGTGTCTCACGCCTTATTTCGAATAACAAAAAAAAATTTTTATTTTACTCCGGTGTTACCACCAAATGCACACGACGACGATAAAACGTGTTTCTTTTCTTTTCTTTTCTTTTTCTTTTTTGTTATTTTCGTCCGCTCTTTCGAAAAATACTTTCGAAATCTTGCGCGCAGGAGTACAGGACGAACCTCCGCGTCTTTTTTTTCTTTTGTGTGTGTGTTGCCACTCGTCCTCTCGCGTCACTAATACGTAATTGCCACGTGACGAAATCACAGAGTAATGCAGCGTGACTTAAACCGCGACTTAACGCCGATATACATTTGATATAGATACGGGAGCTGTGCGACTCGTTGGACGACGCTTGGAAAGATTTGCAAGATAAGGCGGGAGAAAGAAGCAAGGCGTTGGACTTGTCATTGAAGGCCCAAGAATTCTACTTCGAAGCCGGAGAAGTAGAAAGTTGGCTAAACGAAAAGAACGATGTGCTCAGCTCGACCGATTATGGAAGAGATCGTGACGCAGCCACGAAATTGTTAACGAAACACAAGGTACGATAATGCCTATCGTCGTTTCACCGCGCTAACGTCGAATTAACATTTGACGATGCAATCGTTGCTTACCGTCGAAGTAACATACATTTGTCGTTTATTTTATTCAGGCAGTAGAACTTGAATTAGACACTTACAACGGTATCGTATCGGAAATGGGACATACGGCAGCCGCGATGATCAATGCCAAACATCCCGACAGTAAGGCTATAGCCAATAAGCAACAAGCGATCGCTCAGCAGATGAGGGCGTTGCAAAAATTGGCTACGGTGAGACAGCAACGTCTCATGGAGAGCATGTACCGGCACGAATACTTCTTGGAAAGTAGAGAATTGGAACAGTGGATCAAAGAGCAAGAGCAAGCTGCTGCTTCCGAGGATTACGGACAGGATTACGAACACTTGTTGGCGTTGCAAGCTAAATTTAATGACTTCAAGCACAGAATAGAAGCCGGCTCGGAGAGATTTAATCAGTGCGAGGAGTTGGCTAGGAAGTTAATCGCGAACGAGAGTCCCTACATTCAAGACATCGAAAAACGGCAGGAACAGTTGGGGTAAGCTAAAGTATTTTTCCCCTTAAATGTTATCTCTCTCTCTCTCTCTCTCTCTCTCTCTCTCTCTCTCTCTCTCTCTCTCTCTCTCTCTTTCCTTACACACGCGCTTTCTATTTGATTTACATTGGCCAGATCTACAGGGAACAGGGGGAGGGTGTACGGACTTGTTGTTGATTTTATAACGGTATACGGTAGTTTATGCATCGATACGATCGTAACATAAATAACTCGCGAGCGATCGCTTTGTGCATCCTAGATATATCGTAACTTTGCTACTAGGGTGTTGGGATACTAACTATTTTTGTATTTTGTATATGTAATTTGATATAGACAAGACGAAGATGACCCTGTCCTTCAGGTACATAAGCAACATACGATCATTGGGTAAGTCCTATAAGCCTGTGATACTATTGTAACGATCTTTCCATCTAACAGTTATGCCTGTAGAGTAGAACGTGATTAATTATTACGCACGAGTAGATAGTTCGATGCACTTTTCATTTCGTACCGTTTGTTTGCAAACTATCGTACTCTATTGAAGTTTCATCAAAAATTTTATCAGAGAATCCTGGCAACATCTTCTCGATCTCATTCGCAATCGAGAGCAACGCTTGCAAGCTGCTGGAGAAATTCATAGATTCCATCGAGACGTGGCCGAGGCATTGTCTCGGATCCAAGAGAAAGAGGCAGCTTTGCCGGAAGATTTAGGCCGCGATTTAAACTCCGTACTGGCGTTGATCAGACGACACGAAGGATTTGAAAATGATCTTGTAGCTTTGGAAGCGCAGCTGCAAGTTCTGGTAGAGGACGCGTCGAGGTTGCAAGTTCATTATCCGGGTAACAATGCCATGCATATAGATCAACAACAGCAAATCGTTGTCGCGCATTGGGAAGATTTGAAAGAGAGATCTGCTCACAGAAGGGATCAGTTACAAGCCAGTTGCGATCTGCAGAGATTTTTGACTCAAGTAATTTCTCATCCATTGTTTTTTCTCTCTTTCTCTCTCTTTTTTTTTTCTTCTTTCCTTTGTTCGCGTACTCACTTACGTAGCAGAGATCGTACGAGGTAATAACGAAGCATTGCGAAATCGTTAACTTTAGGTAAGGGATTTGATGAATTGGGCCGCCGGTCTTCGTGCTGCCATGTCCACCGAGGATAAAGTTCGAGACGCTGCGAGCGCGCAAATGTTAAAGGCGGAACACGAAGCTTTGAAAGGCGAGATAGAAGCGAGAGAAGATAGTTTCAGTTCGGTCCTCGATTTAGGCGAAGCTATGGTGCAAACCGGTCATTATGCGGCTACGGTGAGTCTTGCAATTAAAAAAAAAAAAAAAAAAAAAAAAATCTCGTTGGAACGACGAATGCGATGTTTCAGGAAGTGGAGGAAAAATGTAATCAACTTTTGGACGAAAGACAGAAACTTCACACAGCTTGGCAACAGAAGAAAGTCCACTTGGATCAGTTGATAGACCTACACTTTTTCCTGCGAGACGCTAAGCAATTAGATAATCTTTCCAGTACCCAAGAAGCCGGCCTCAGCGGCGACAACTTTGGCGTGTCGGTCGAAGAAGTCGACGCGCAAATGAAGAAGCACAACGAGTTTGAAAAGTTACTCGTCACCCAAGAAGAAAAATTGATTGCCCTGCAAGAACACGGAGACAAGCTCTTGGCACAAAATCACTTTGATTCGCCCACGATTGCCAAACGATTGAACGAGGTAGTGCAAAGGCGAATCAAAATTCGCAACTTGTGCGACGCGCGTAGAAAAAAATTGGAGGCCGGTTTACTTCACGCTCAATTCGTCAGAGACGTTGGGGAGGCAGAATCTTGGATCGGCGAGAAACAAAAGAAATTGGAGGCCGAAACGTCGAAAGGCGAGGTATCCAGTTTGGAGGATAAAATCAAAAAATTACAGAAACACCAGGCCTTCCAAGCGGAGCTAGCAGCCAATCAAAGTAGAATCGAGGAAATAAAAGGTAAACTTTCGCGTTTCTTTTTTAGACGTACAAATTATTCCTATCGGTACGAATTTACTTATTATTTATATCATAATGAAACAGCTAAAGGGGAAACTCTGTTGGGACAAAAGCATCCTGCGAGTAGTGAGATTCACGAACAATTGGAACAGTTGTATTCCTCTTGGCGAAGATTACTCGTAGAGTCCGGAAATCGTGGAAGAGGTCTCGAGGAGGCGCAAGACATATTGGAATTTAACAATCAAGTTGAGAAGATCGAAGCTTGGATAAGGGATAAAGAAATGATGGTTCAGGCAGGTGATACAGGTAAAGATTACGAGCACTGCTTGAGTCTTCAACGAAAATTGGACGATGTCGACAGCGACATGAGAGTGGATGACTCGCGAATAAAAGCGATAAATGCTTTAGCCGATAAACTTATGAAACAGGTAAAGATACGTCTATATGCATTCTGCTATAAAACAAATTGCTTTGTTAACGCGTCACTCTAACCGTATCATCGTAACCTTTCTAATAACTCTCGTTAGGGTCGCGATAACGAATCGAAGACCATACAACAGCGTCGTGACAATTTCAATAATAAATGGAGAGGTTTGCAAGGTGCGCTGAGTGCCTACAGAGAGACCTTAGCGGGTGCGTTAGAGATTCATTTATTCAATAGAGATATCGACGATACCAACCAAAGAGTCATGGAAAAATCGGTTGCCATGAACACCGCCGACGTTGGCAAAGATCTACCTGCCGTAGAACAGTTGCAAAGGAAACAGGAAGCGATGGAAAGAGACATGACTGCCATAGAAGGAAAATTGAACGTACGTGATTTCAATTTGTTGTTGCTTCTTTTGTTTTGCTGTTAAATAAAAAAAAAAAAAGAAAAAAAAATAGAAAATACTCGTACATTTCCTCCTTCAGGAACATAGGGAAGAAGCGAGAAAGCTCTCGCTTAAATATCCTGATAAAGCTAGCGAAATAAACGCTATGCTGTCGGAAGTAGTATCGAATTGGGCCGACCTGCAACGTTTGACTCAGCATCGTCGACAAGCTTTAAATCAAGCGTACACGTTGCACAAGTTCGAAGCAGACCTGCATGAATTAGAAATTTGGGTTGCGGACACGATTAAACGAATGGACGAGTCGGAACCACCTACCACCATTTCAGAGGCCGAAGCTTTATTGGAATTGCATCAAGAGAGAAAAGCGGAGATCGATGGTAGACAAGATACGTTTAAGGCATTGAAGGAGCACGGACAGAAATTGGTTTCGATCAACGAGGAGGTTAAAGGCAGCCTGCAACATCTCGAAGAGCTTAGGCTGAAGCTAGTACACGCCTGGGAGGATCGTAGGCAAAAGTTGACGCAGGCGCATCAATTGCAATTGTTCAAAGAACAGGTAGAGAAAAGATTGTTCGAAACGAACAACAATACAAACGATAACGATAACGATAATAATAAGAGAAAAACAAGATTGGCTTAATCGTTCCTACGTATGGTTCTCTGTATTTTAGGCGGATCAAGCGGACAGTTGGCTCGCAATGAAGGAAGCGTTTCTCAACAACGACGATCTCGGCGAGTCGTTATCAGGGGTCGAAACGTTGCTCCGCAAACACGAAGAATTCGAAAATTTGCTGGTATCTCAATTAGGAAGAATAGAGGAATTGGAAAAGTTCGCGAACGATATTCTGGCGGAAGAGCATGCCGACGCCAACGTAATTAGACAGAGATTAGCGTCGGTTTGCGCTAGAAGAGACAGATTGCGAAATAGTGCTACGGCCAGAAGAGAAAAATTGCTGGAAAGCCATCATTTGCATCAGTTCCTCAGAAATATATACGAGGTCGAGGGTTGGTTGCATCAGAAGCAGCAGGTGGCAAGCGATGAAAATTACCGGGACTCGTCGAATCTACAAAGCAAAATTCAAAAGCACGCTGCCTTTGAAAGCGAATTAATAGCGAATAAAGGGAGGATATCGTCGGTCGTTAACGAAGGTAAGGGAATTTATTGATCGAAGCTCTTACGTTCGGTCGATTAACGTTCGCATCGAATAATATACGAATAAAATATAATCGTAATAAGATAAAAATGATGTTCGACAGGGGAAGCGCTCATCGAGGATAACCATTACGCTTCTAAAGAGATACAAGAACGTTTGGATGAGTTGGAAGGGGAGTGGCGTCTTTTACAAGAAACGAGCGAATTGAAGAAGAACAGACTGAACGACGCGTATCAAGCATTGCTCTTCAATAGAACTCTGGACGAATTTGAGGCTTGGATGGACGAAGTCGAAACGCAATTACAGTCGGAAGATCACGGGAAAGATCTTTCCAGTGTGGCGAATCTCTTAAAGAGGCACACCAATTTAGAAAACGACGTTTTGGGACACAACGAGGCATGCGAATCGATCAAAGAGACGGCGGCAAATTTTGCTAGATCGAATCACTTCATGTCCGAGGAAATTCAAGAAAGAGCATCGGCCACCATCAATAGGTACCACAGCTTGCAAGAGCCAATGCAAATACGAAGAGATAATTTAGAAGATGCTAAATTATTGCACCAATTTGTAGCGGACGTCGAAGACGAGCTACATTGGTTATCGGAAAAAGAACCTTTAGCCGCCAGTAATGATCTAGGTAGTTCACTGATGACGGTGCAAAGACTTCAAAAGAAACATCATGCTCTGGAAGCGGAACTGATATCCAGAGAACCGGTGGTGGGTTCCTTGATCGGTAGGGCAACGGCCATGATAAGGAGCGGACACTTCGCGTCGGAGAAGATAGAAAAATTGTCGCAAGAATTGCAAGAGAGTCTTTCGCATCTTCGAGACTTGGCGAGCGTCCGGAAGTTGCGTTTATTGGACGCGGTCGAATCGCAAATGGTAAATGTTGTATCATCGCTCTTCTAGCGAATAGGGAATAATACGTTGCGAGAACGCGTTGCGATAACACTTATTTTGACTGTGCAGTTCTACGCCGAAGCTGCCGAAGCTGAACAGTGGATAAGAGAGAAAAATCCGCAAGTAACATCGACGGATTACGGAAAGGACGAGGATTCGGTACAGTCTTTGCTCAAGAAATTGGAAGGGATAGAACGCGATTTGTCGGGTTTCGAGAGCACCGTGGACAATCTTAAGAAACTCTCCCACGGTTTAATAGAGAGGCACCATTTCGATAGCAAAAATATAGGTCAGAAGCAGGCCGAAATCGAAAGTAAATTCAAAGAGCTACAAAACTTGAAGGATCACAGATTGCAACGTTTACTGGAAAGCGAAAAATTCTTCCAGTTTATCAGACAGGCCGACGAAGCGATCGAATGGATCGGAGATCAAACGACCGTAAGTCGATCGGATAACGATTCTTGACCCTATGACGTATGGCCCCATTTTAATCTTTATCGTTTCGACATACCTTTTTCTTCTTGTTTAGGTCGCTGCGTCGGAGGATTACGGCCGTGACGTCGAACACGTCGAGCTGTTGATTCAGATATTCGACAATTTCTTAGCTGGTCTGACGACGAGCGAGAACCGAATTTCTGCCGTACTCGACGCAGGCCAGAAATTGATAGAACGTAACAATCCTGAGAGGGCTAGGATACTTGGAAAAATCGAAGAAACCAAACAGCAGTGGGAAGATCTGAAGGAACTGGCACACGCGCGACAAGACGCGTTAGCGGGTGCCAAACAGGTTCACATGTTCGACAGGACAGCCGACGAAACGATCTCGTGGATTCAAGAGAAGGAGGCCGCTCTGAGTTCTGACGGATATGGACACGATTTGGAGACTATTCAAGCTTTGGTCAGGAAGCATCAGGGATTTGAGACCGATCTGGGAGCGGTAAAAGAGCAGGTAGATCGGCTTTCCTTCTTAATCGTGGCTTGTCTCCTCTTCGCAGATATCCGGTATCGTCGCGGTTGTTACAACGATCGTATATGTTGTTCAGGTCGAGTCTCTGATGGAGGAAGCACTGCGATTGATCGAATTGTTCCCAGACGCACGTATACACATCGACGTCAAGCACCAAGAAGCCGAAGCGACCTGGAATGAACTCTTGGAGAAGGCTGCTCAAAGGCGAAGCAAATTGGCACAGGCGGAACAATTGCAGACGTATTTGGGCGAATACAGAGACTTGTTGTCTTGGATAAACGAAATGGTGGCCAAGGTTACCGCGCCGGAATTGGCGCGAGACGTTCCAGGAGCCGAAGCTCTAATTTCCCGACACAACGAATATAAAACCGAGATCGACGCGCGAAAGGAAGCGTTCGAGAAGTTCTACAAAACTGGCCAAGAGCTCATCGAGCAGGGCCACTTTTTGGGAAAAGAGATCGAAGAAAAAATATCTGTATTGCGTTTAAGGAAACAAACACTTTTAGATACTTGGGAACAAAGGAAACTCATATACGAACAAAATTTGGACACGCAATTATTCAAACGGGAGGCAGAAACTTTGGAAAATTGGATCGTCAGTAGAGAACCGATGTTGCACGATGGTAAATTGGGCGAGAGCATTCCACAAGTGGAGGAGCTTATAAGAAAGCACGAGGACTTTGAGAAGACCATAGAAGCTCAGGAGGAAAGATTCAACGCGTTGAATCGTATAACGATGGTAATCGATCGACGTCATGTTCCTTCGTAAAGTCAATATCTTTGAGTCAATACTCGTACGCGTTTACTTCCGCAGCTCGAGAAAGCGTTCCGGAAGCAACAGGAAGCGGAGATGGCCGCGAGACAAGCCGAGAAGGAACGAATCGAACGTGCGCGGATCGAAGAACGAAAACGTAAAGAGGTACAAAGGATAACCGAGGAACGAAAACGGGAGGAAGAAAGAAGAAGATTATTGGATAGCCCTCATAGGCCTTCGCACGATGAGGTCAATGGAACGGTCGACGAGCACGAGTCCGTTAACAGGTAAAATTATGACAGGATATCCGTAAATAGGAAGCAACTTGTCCTCTTACCGATTCTCCTTCATTCCAGATTGGCGCCGTTAAAAGGTGCCACTCCGGTCGAAGTTTCGGAGCCTACTCTGATTCAAAAATCGCACGGTATACCTCACGTCTTTGGCGATAAATTGAGACGATGTACGCATTGCGTTGTATCCAACGATCGAATTTAACGGAGAATTTAGATTTGTTAACTGGACGAATGTTTTCTCTCTGTAATAGCTAACGCGGACATCAAAAGAGCGGAAAGTATGAAGGTTGACACGAAGAAACCGAAACGTACTCCGAGCTTCACGACTAGACGAAGGACGCAAAGCTTTAGAAAACTCCAAAGAATGGAAAACATGGACGCTTTACCGCCCGTAGAGATCCAGGGTCTTCTTGAAAGGAAACACGAACTACAAAGCGCCGGAAAGAAAGCCGCCGTTCGTTCGTGGAAGCAATATTACACCGGTGATTAAAGTTTTTCGATCGTTCGACCGTTCGACGGCCGCCGCGATCGGTACGAAATATAACGAAAATAACGTTTGAAATGATTTCAGTACTATGCGGACAACTATTGTGCTTCTTCAAGGACATAGAAGATTTCTCGCTTAGCAAAGCAGCCACCGCGCCGATTACCATTTTCAATGCCATATGCGAGAAAGCGGACGATTACACGAAAAAAAAGAATGTATTCCGCTTAAAGTGTACGGATGGTTCGGAATTTTTATTCTTAGCTCCGAATCAACAAGAGATGGAAGATTGGGTCAATAAGATATCGTTCCATGCTAAATTGCCACCAAGCCTGCAACTTCTAAGCTATGACGATTCTCAAAAGGTACGTACTTGAAATAATTTTCTAAACGACACGAATCATTCCGCATAAATAAACACGCGAATATGCGTATGTTCCTTCAGGAGGGTCTAGAGAGGCTGCACAGTGCACCATCGGATCATCAAGATGATAATATGTCGACCGGAAGTAGTCGCGCCTCGACGCCCGAAATGGAACGGAAAAACTCGGTGATCAGATGCGATGTTTCCAATCAACGCTCCCCGAGCACAGTGCAAATAGAATTTCTACAACAGCATCGACAAAATCAACAACGCCGTGATCCGCATAATACAGAGTTCTTAGCCTCGGAAAGATCGGAGCCACCTCAAACGCAAACAGAGTTTTTGCAAATGCACAGGCAACAGCAATTACTCGCGCAACAACAACAACAGCTGATTCAACAGGAACAACTTGCGAATCAAAGAGATCAATATCAACAAAATTCGAGCGATAAACCTCCCATACCGCCAAGAGGAGCACCGCCACCAATTCCTTTGCGATCACCGAGTTCCGAAAACGTGATACAATTTCGACGAAACGGTAAGCTCCTCCGCGTTTCTCGTACGTTTGTACGCGAAGTAATCGAAGAAACGTTCTCTTAAATGTATTCGATATTTTTCAACTTGCATGCGTGACAACACGATGCTATAGATTCGGAACACCATCTGCAACAAGGGAGGCCACAATCGTATCAGCAACGCGGTACAACCTTAAATCATAATGGATCTAGCCAGTATCCGACAAACGAAGTGTGGCATAGACAAAGTACCGTAGATATGAATACGCAACATCCAGGTACATATCAGCTTTTGTCTTTGAATAATCGCTCCAGCATCTCCTCGGTTTGATCGATTTGCACCAAAAGCAACATATGACATTTCATGGTTTTATAGAATTAGCACCTCCCCTGCCATCGAGTGCCCCTCCACCTACCGGAATGGCTCAGTGGAATATACCCCATGACCCTGGTCAGTCATTACAGCCATTTTCATACAAATTTCGTACCGAATGTAAGAAACATCTTACATATGATCATACAATTCTCCTGCATGCGCAACTCTGCATCTTCGCTCTGATTTCCTACCTTTTCTTCCGCTCGTATCTTATTTAATTCAACTTAAAGTAGTTACTTGTAATAAACAATGAAATTCAAATTCACAAATTTCGAGATAGATGTAGGAAGCTTATTCACATTTATGTCTATGTATAAATTGTGAAATATAAAAACTGATTTGATTACTTTATTTTTGTTTGCAGCATATGGGAATGTGCCGATAAACGTTAGACAGGTAAAATATTAAATAATCACGTTTGTATCGTATAATGTTTTATCTCATAGATAAACGCTTCAATGATTTATTTTGACTTTTAGACTTCACAGCAACAAAATAATTCATTTAGTACCAGACCAGCCTCTTTACCTCCGTACGTAGCTCCGCCAGCAGTACCGCAGAATGTTCAAAACGTTGCGCTTGTAGATGGTAGAAGACCGTCCGAAAGTGGTTCAGAAAGTGAAAATAGTATAAGTGGTAGTAGAAAAGATCGTGATTATAAACGAAGTTCTGTTTTAAGCAACTTATTTGGCAGGAGAAAGAAACCATCTCAGTCGTAATCTATATACAGGGATCTCCATTCTTGTAGGGTACTTAAATTCTAAAAAAAAAAAAAAAAGAGATTCCACGAAAGGATAATAGCCTTCGACATTATTAAATTCCTCAAAAACAGAAAAAAAAAACAATTTTCTATGCCCTGTTATATAATACGTATTCTAAAATCTGTAAATTATATTATTACGTGTATAATACAATATTTTTCATTAAAATGTATACAGGAATTAATATATTCAGACACGGCTAGATTTAGATGAAAAAAAAAAAAATTAAAAACAACGCAAAACTGATATAAAGTTGTTTCGTATATCGTATAAAAAAAAAAAAGTTAAATAAAATAATAATGAAGCGAGTTAAATGCTTACTATCGCAAGTAATTATGATCGCGCGCATTTTGCAAATTTCTTATTTTTGCCACACAGATATATTCTTTGTTTTAGAATATCGGAATTTTTTAATTCAATTCTAATCGTAATTGTAACTTTTAGTTTTGTTAAAAAATGACTAACATCGCCCCATTAATTGATATAAATTAAATATTTCTTGTTTTTGTTTTTCTTTTTATATTGTAAAAATAACCAATCTATAACAAAAATGGTCATTACCACGTTATTTGAAATGTACCTGACCTTAAAGGTAAAGATATAAAATATATCAGCAAGAGCATTAAAATGCAAAAACAACTATATAAAAAAAAAAAAAAAAAAAAACTGTAGATTTCATAATATATGTTGCAAATATTATATATTGTATACCAACTCCTATTCAGGACCAATGATCTTATTGTATTAAGCGCAAAGATATGTTGATATATAATGTTTTTGAAAAATTGTTATATCTGTATGTTTAACAATCATCCTCATGATTGACACAGTATAATAGTATGTAAAGTATATTTAATATCATTTAAGAAATAAATAATTATCTACTAGTTACATACACGATGTTACAATGCTGTTTTGCATGTAATTATATAGAACAAAGATCAAAATATAATGTTATAATAAGATCAATTAAATCTTTTCTGGATAAAGAGTTCCATACCACATTTTATCGAACTATGACTGTCTGTTATATATTTTCGTTTTTACTATTATCATCGCTATCCACTGTCGCTAACCGCAGTATACCGTGATAACGGTAGCAGTGCGGGCTATCGCGTTAACCGATAACCCCTCTCTGTGTACAATTTTTTAAATTTCTACGACTTAAAGTTGCTCGTCAAAGCCTTGATTTTATAACGGTTTACGGCTACGATGAGTATAGCCGTAATTCTTGAAAGATTTTAACGAACAAGATCGCATTTTAAAGATAAAGATTCGAGCGAGTACGTGGCTTTTTGAAATTTTTGAAAAAACTTTGTTTTTATGCAAAAAAAAAACTTTTTTTTTTTTTTAGGGAAAAACGCAATCTTTTTGACTACACTAGAAGCGCTCGATCTATTTGTTTAATTGAACAAACGACTGCGTATATTTCGATGCGTTTTCAAAATCTTTTCTTCTTAATTCCAATTAAACGCCGTCATTTACATTTTACTCTAACGTGCTTTAATAATAATCATACTTTAATGAATAAATAAATTAGATAAAATTATAGAGAGGTATAATCCGGCACGTGACTTTTTCTTGCTTTTCTCAGACGTATTACTATCTTACTAGACAACAAAATTTCTGTCACGCACTAACTCGATTGTTGAATTACGCGCGAAAGGAATATGATTTAACGAGCTTATACCCGATGCAATAGGCGCATGGTGGGGACAGTGTTTACCTATCGCGCTTCTAGTTCGTATTTCGTCCATACTTGTCGCAGAAGCCGCGTGTGTTAGACGACGAAGCAACTTAAATTGTTATCGAGCGAAATCGTAAATTTTCAATGATTTTTTTTGTCACAGATTCTATAAATTATACTTATTTATTGAATCTATAAAAATACGAATATGTGCGACGGTAAGTCGAATACTGTGTTATAAAAATGTTCCATCGGGACGTATAAATTTTTTTCTTTTGTCGAGAGAAAAACGTAAATCAGTAAGTAGATAAATACCGAAGGAGACTTGCGATGCAGCAATGTGGTTGTATCAAATAATGTAAAAAAAATTTAAGAGTATAATAAGCAATAACCTATAAATTTAATCGTATTTACACTCGAGCTTTATACTTTTAGAGGATGTAATACGCAGAAGATTACTCATAGACGGGGATGGTACTGGAGATGATCGTCGAATAAATATGTTATTAAAGTCGTTTGTAAAATGGATAAACAGTTCTGACGCCGATAACACGTTACACGAGAGAATGCTGTCGCAACTTGCCCAGTGTGAATTTGCACAAAGGAAATCTAGACTAGTCTCGAACATGAGTCAAGAAGAATTGAAGAGTTATAGTAATTTATCGAATGAGATAGAAATACAAATAGAGGAAGCCAAAAAGGAAATAGAAAAGACAAAAGTAGAACTGCACGAAGCTAAACGCGTAAGAAAAAATAGGATAGAGTACGACGTATTGGCAAAGGTTATAAACGAGCAACCGGATAGATTGGAAACCAACGAGAAACTCGCTACGCTGCGTCAGGAATTGGGAAGTCTAAAGGTAATGAAACAACGAATTTCATTAGGAAATTTCTTAACACGCACGATATAAGTTAACTTTTTGATAAAGGAAAAATCTGAACAATTGGAGCACAAGTTAGAAATGCGAAGAAAACAGTTTCACGTTCTTATATCCTCTATACATTCTTTGCAAGGAATGTTGGACGAATGCGACGAAGAAATAATGGATATCAGTTTAGAAAATTACGAAGACACTGATACAACTTCTATGGAGATGTCGTAAGGATTAACTTTTTATACGTAACCGAAAAATACAGAACATTCGACATTAACCAATTTTTAATTTCAGTTTACTAGTTTTAGGTACATGTCTGATAGTTAAGGATAATCTCGTACTTCTTTCCAATACCTGTCCTTCTTTATACTCTACGGCGCACATATCCAAATTCTTGATTATTCCCTTTGAAATAGTGTCGGTACAAGTTTCCGCAATAGCATGCAAATAATCGTTATATAACTCTCCTCTCAAAATCAACAGACTCCTACGTTCCAACAACAAACTGAACTCCAATTTAAGTTGCTGCGGCTAAAAAAGAAAAATGTACATACGTGTACGTACGCGTGCGCGCGTAGCACGTACGTTCGTTTCGTTAGCAATATTATATTCGACAAAATTTAGTGATCGTATACCTCCGTAATGTCGTTACGTTTGTAGAAATCTAGAAGAGTGTGAGAACCGCAACTGATAGTAGTTACTATCGGGTAAAAAAGTGGACCGTCCGAATGTGCCTGTTAAAAATTAAAATTTCCAGAAAGGACGTACAAATGTTTGGGTAAGAGCGATATCCGATTGGGTATGGTTGCGCATACGATCGCCACGTACCATTATTCCTTGCGCAGGCAAATACTCGTTAATTAATACATGATTGGGCGGCTTGTCTCGTTCGAAAACATTTAAAGAAGTTATTCTATCAACGTAATTTCGAAGCCACTGAAAATTTATTATCGCATATTACATTATTTTTCATTTACAACGATTTACTCACGCTTGGTATTTCTTCCGCTATCATCCCCTTGGGGTGAGGTATACCGCCCCAATTTTGTAATCTTCTGTAACTCAATTGAGTCCACTTCGGAAGGGGGACGGTATTAACATGTTTCGTTATTTGACTTTCTTCTTCTTCGGTTATAAAATTCGGTATGTATTGTGCCATCTCTGGAATCTACAGTTTCATATCTGTATTTTAAGAACCGTCGACATAACCTTTCTCCCTCGGCTTACGATAAATAATAACAGACACGAACCTCTCTAACCGCGTTTTCCACGAAAACGCGCTTTCGCGTGCTCATCTTTTGATAATCTTTAACGTCAAAGATGATCGATTAAGAAATGACAACGATCGATCGGAACGATAAAGCAATCTGTATTGATTTAAGAACGTGATACGACGGTCCGATCGGTATCGGATCTCGAGCGAATAATCGTCGAACGCAAGCTGATTGATACGTAAACTCTGTCGTCAGAGAGCGTACGCGTCAACAAACGAGATCGTTTTGTCGTTCAAGCTAAAATCAGTAAATCGACGTAAATTCAACCTCCGATTAGAACATCGATGAGTCGAAAGAGGAAAGAGAGTGGAGCAACAATCGTCGATTCGATCGACTTTTCAATCATTTTTGGAATATTCTCCGTAAGCCGCGTTTATCAACGAATACGACGACATTGTTATATAATTCAATTGTTCGAATCTTTTTTCATGCGAAACGATCGACTCTCGCTCGTTAATCCTCGTATCGTGTGATATTTGTAATGAAATCTATAAATTGATAAATTCTGGTGTAGACGTCGGGCGAGCCCACTGCGCACGGCTTAGTCCAAGAAAATATACCGACGATTTGATCGTTGTAAGTTAGCGGACTGCCGCTATCGCCCTGACAAAGAAAAGAAAAGAAAAAGGATATATACGTATGTGGCAATGTGCAGTCATAAAGTTATAAAGATCGACGACTACCTTGCAGGCGCCAACTCCCTTATGTTCCAAGGTACACAGTTGGGACGGTAAAATAGTATTGTTGTAATACGTTTGACAATCCTCGTTGGTTATAGTGGTAAGAGTCACTTTTTGTAAGACGTTCGACAACGGACCAAGCGAATGACGTCTGCCCCAACCGGTTAAGATCGCCGATACGTTTTCCGGCGTGTCCGAAGCTGGCAGATCGATGAGATTCTGTTTAGAACTCAAGGTTACGTTCTCGCTCAACTGCAAAGGGAAACGTTTAGAAATACGTTCTAATACGTCGCGCTGCAACGATTTTTATCGAGGATGACTCACCGTGAGGACGACCAAGTCGTGAGTCCACGAGTTCTCCGCGCCGAAAACGTAATCGGGATGACAATGGACGTTCTTCACTCGTTGAACCTGACCGCCTCTTTTGACATTCCTCGTACCAGTCACCACCGACAGATCGTCGTAAGGTTCCTCGAAGAGCTCGCACACGCAATGCGCGGCACTCAAGACGTGTCTTTCGCTTATCAACGCGCCCCCGCAAATGTGCACGGCGTCCGAATAACGTAAAGAGACTTGAAAGGGAAACTCCTTCGAATCGCTGTCTTCTCCGCCTGCTATTCTTTTAACGCGCGAACCGCGAGTCTCTGTTTTAAAGCACGCCAAGAGATGACGGAGCGATTCTCCTTTTTACCGTGACATCGTTACGAGTCGTTAAAAACAAATTCGCGAGAGCGTACGTGTACATTTACGTTTTTCCTTACCTCGACCAATAGCAGCCGTCGTCGACGTGATTACCAGAAATAAAAGCGTGATGATATTGCGGCTCGCCATATCGCGTATAAAGTTTCAAATCTTCCAGTAGTAGAACGGATAGAGAATCGAAAAGGAACGATTGCTTTACATCGCGACTTTTTCGCGTCCTTCGATCACACCTGTCTTTACTCACGTCTCTACGTAAATAATATCTCGCGAGGCGATCGAGCTTGCGTCCAACGATTTACTAAAATAGAGCGGTGCTCTTACGGCGATACCTCGTATTTGCCCTCTCGACGAACGTAAACAAACATTCGGGAGAATCTCACTGATATCGCTTTCTACGCTTTATCGTCGTCTTCGGCTCGACGAGTTTTCCTTAGAACGTATAGAGCGAACCACACGACCGGAGGAATAAATTCTTTAATTCTTTCTACGCGAAACCGCGTCAATAGCTGGGATCAAATTCGAAAGCGTTAGCGCGTTACTATCTCTTGCGTCGTATCGTCCACGTTTCTTAAAGTTGGATTATTTACTCGGCGCGAGAGTCAATATACCGTATAAAATAGGAACGCGATTCTTCGCTAGATAGCTAATTTTGATAATAAATTTTGACGCGTTTATCTCCCGAGGCTGTAGGTCGGTCGTTGGTGTGGACGAATTGCATTGGTAGGGAAACTGGTGCGCCAGCGCGCATCCTTCTCTACAAAGGAACGAATCGCGCACACGTAAACGCGCTCCTCCTATTACGCACGTAGGAGGAAGTAGCACAGAGTGCACGTACATATGTACTACCTGGCGTATCCAAGCGTACGACGCACGATGGCCAGCGAAACGGTACATTTGGACGATCGCGGTTTCGATTGATTTCGTTCGTCGTCGTCGTCGTCGCCGCCGTCGCCGTCGTCGTCGTCGTCGCCGTCGTCGCCGTCGTCGTCGTCGCCGTCGCCGTCGTCGTCGCCGCCGTCGTCGTCGTCGCCGCCGCCGCCGTCGTCGTCGTCGTCGTCGTCGTCGTCGACGCCGTCATCTTCGTAGCGTGCGATAGAAGCGATAACATAGGACGATTAAACGGTCGAGAATACGGCGGCAATAGGCGAGTTATAAAAGGAAAGTGCTTTGACAGAGCGCCGTGAAAGAGAAACTGGTTGTTGCTTGCGCACCAGCTATGTTGTAACTTTTGACCAGTTCGATGGATAGGATATGTGACTTCCATTGTAAGTACCAGGAAAGGCGCGAGGATCGATCTTAATTCACTTAACCGATCGCCCACGATACCGTTCGCGACGATGTTTTACCAGAGAGACGTCGATCGCTCCGTTGCAAAAATGGCCTATCGTTACAACAAATCCGTCGTGTTGTGTTTGAGGTTATATTATCCATTTTAGTAAAATTTTTGGCTGCACCCATCGTGTACAACATTATTTATATCTTTTATCTTAGAATTGTCTTCTTTTGTTCTCTTTCTCGACACGTTTGAAAATGCATGTAAACAAGTAAATCAATTTCACTTTCAGAGTGAAGTATAGCAAATGGAAGGTTTTAAGGTGAAAGATGAACCGATGGATGCATTAGCCATAGACAGTCAGGTTATGGTAAACATTTTGCATGAAACTGCAACACGATACGATTCGATGATACCGCGCGAAATTTAATAGAAACATTGCTTTAAGGACGAAAATATTGTAAGCGTCGTACTTAAAGAAGAACCTGGAGATAGATTCGATCCGGACTACATGGAGGATATATGCTCTGGTACTTTCGAGAAGGTATTCTTACCTATCGAAAACAGTGAAGTGGATTTTTCCAATGAGATGGTAACCAGTCTAACTTTAAGACTTAACGTTTATAAGTTTAGTAGGCGAGCGTTGAAGGCGAGCGAACAACGGCGATGGTACAGTGCCTTTTTCGTTGACAGGTAAAGTTAGAGCTGGAGGGAGAAACTAGCGGACATCCGAACTGGACGGCACAGATCACGGCGACTAACCTTTGCGAGAAAGAAGATGGCATACCGCATAGGTGTTTAAGTGCGGCGGACTTTATGCAAGCTCAAGACGCCGAGAAGCATCCTGTATTTTGTGCTAACGGACAGCAGCCCAAATTTTACAAGATTCAATGTTCCATCTGCAAGAAATGGTTTCTTAACAACGATTCTATGGTCACGCATTTAAGAATGCATTGTAACGGGAATCAGTGCGAGGTTTGTCAGCAAAACTTTCAAGACAGTTCCAGCTTGCATGCGCATATGTTAACACACGTCGGTATGAGTCCACTGGAGTGCAATGTTTGTCAGAAGAGATTCGCTTATAAGTGGTGCTTAAGAAATCATATGCAAATGCATTCGATAGATAAACCATATGACTGTGATGCTTTGCAACAGGGATTTATGAAAAAGCCTGAAGGTAACGACGAGCAGTCGTTGAGTACGGGAGAAAGACCCTTCGAATGTGACGTATGCCATGCTACGTTTCGAGAGAAAGGAAATTTGAATCGACACATGCTGATTCACACCGGTGAGAGGCCCTACAAATGCGAGATATGCTACGCGGCGTTCAGGGAGAAAGCTAAATTAAACATTCACATGCCCATTCACACGGGCATGAAGCAGTTTAAATGTACCATGTGTCACAGATCGTTCGCCCAAAAAACTGCTCTCAACAATCACATGCTGGCGCATAGCGGAGAAAAGCCGCACGCCTGTAACATTTGCGAGAAGACGTACAAAAGGAAATCGGAATTGATCAGGCATACGATGGTTCATACCGGCGAACGACCTTACGAATGTAAAGAGTGCCTAATGACGTTTAGGGAAAAGGCTAAGCTAAATTCTCACATGTTGGTTCACACCGGCGAGAAACCCCACGAATGTCATATATGCCACAAAGCGTGCGCGCGCAAGTCCGATTTGAACAGTCACATGTTGTTGCATACCGGCGGGCAATACGATTGCAAGGTTTGCGATAAAATTTTCACGCGTAAGTCCGATCTGAATAGACATACCTTGATACATACGGGTGAAAAGCCATTCGCGTGCGATCTCTGCGACATGGCGTTCAGAGAAAAAACGAGATTGAATTCTCATATGCTGATACATACCGGTGATAAGAGGCACGCATGCCATATTTGTCAGAAAACGTTTAAAGAAAAATCGTCGTTGAGAAAGCACATGTTGAGTCATACGGGCGACAGACCGTACGAATGTTACGTATGTCACAAGGCGTTTACGCAAAAGACTACTTTGAACAGTCACATTTTGGTACATGCCGGGGAAAGGCCTTACGAGTGCAGCACTTGTCAGAAAATTTTTAAAGACAAGGCTGCGTTGAAGAAGCATTTATCGATGCATATCAATGAAAAGAATCACGAATGTTTGATTTGCTTAAAGAAATTTAGTCATAAGGCCGCATTGAACAGTCACCTGTCGACCAATCATACATCTTAATCCGTGAAGATCTAGTCCGATTTTTCTTTACATCGAGCGCACGGTAATGCTTGTAGCCGTATTACGTGCTCACCGGTCGTACAAAAAGACATCGTATTTTATTACTTTCTCTCTCTCTCTCTCTCTCTCCCCCCCTCCCTCTCTATTACTATCTTCTTCCTTTTCTCGTATGTACCGCAGAAACAAATCAATTTCCAAGTATTTTTATATTCGCCGTATTGGACATCCGTAACGGAAAATTTGACGGACGAACGATATTCATTTTTTTTTCTGCTTTAAGCGAAATTAACATATTTTGACGTTCGTCGAGAGCTTTGGACGTAATTTTATTTCGATTGAATTCGATCGAGATGCGATGCGCAACGTATGTGTAGATGTAGGGACGTCGCGAGATCTTTTCTTGGATTCGATTTAATTGCAATCCATCGATATATAACGAATAATTATTATTCCGATGTGACGCGTATTGAATGGTAAAGGAAAACGTAAAAGAGTACAATGAAATGTATATTCTATGTAAAGTTCAAAATAACGAGTACGCAAATTATACGAGGGGTCAATAATACAATTTATCGTGCGAATGCGAGTTTCGTCGAGAAACGAGAATACGACGTTTCACGTTGTGACAACGTCGAGGAACTTTTATTTTTCTTTTTTTTCTCTCTTCATCTTTTTTTTTTCCTTTGATGCGCTCTTTCTGGCATAGTCGTACGTGCTAACGAGTTTTATCATACAATATCGTTTAAACCTTCTTATCGTACTACGTAGCTACGATATTTATCCGGAATAATTGACTGTGATTAGCCATCCTTGCTCGATGGTCATTAAGAAAGAAAATTAACGATTACGACGAAAGATTTTCCTTTTACGAAATACATACATATATCCGAATGGGGTAATATCTTTATATAAAGAAAGTAAAAGAAAAGAAAAGAAAAAATAAGAGACTGTGGCAAAAATATTATACTTTACTCATTCCTTCGTTCTGTACACGATAAATATAATATAAATATAAGTGTTGATAACTGTATAAGAGATAGTTTTATCAACATCATACATTTTATAAACTTAACTAATAGAACGGAGCGAACGATGCGTGAATTAAGTTGTAAAGAGGATCAAAGAAAGTATATTATACAAAATATTACGATACAAAATATTATTTGACAATTGTGATGTACGCTTCTCTCTTTGAAACATTATTATTTCTAATATACCTTCGATATCTGACGAACGGATCGTTATTTACGACTATAAAGACTACGAAGACGATCAAGTTCCTTAACGAGCTCGTTAACAAGCACTTTGTCGTAACGCAACGATCATTCTCATAAACGATCGTCTGCGATCAGCTTCCATTTCTAAGAACGAACGTATCTCTTTCCCGATTGGCATCGTTTTGTTTCAAACGTGGATTTGCAAACGACTCTCGTTTGATTCCTCTTTGATAATCGTTCATTATAATTAAATCGCGTAAACGGATTTTTCTCGAGATTATTTATCGAGTTATCCTTATTTTTCGTGCTTAAACTTTGATATCTAGATGGCACTGTAAGACAGTCTTCGAGCAGTATCGTAACGGTGCACTCGATAATTACGTACTCGTACAGTAATGCATCATAGAGCCAGTCCAGCTCGTTCGTTAGAGCGAACGATGCATCGAGGAATGAAACGAAGTGAGAGTCAACGAATACCGAGTATTTCCCTTATAAGAAAATATCTAACGTAACGTAGTCGGCATGAGTCCTCTCTCTCTCTCGCTCACTCGCTCGGCCCATCGAACCGTGTATTACGCTTCGAGAAATCTCGAGGCAGAAGAGGCGTTTGAGTAACGGAGAAATTTCAATATTCCACGCCGGTTTGATCGCATAAAAAGACGTTTGTTTCGCGTCGACGAGAGAGAGAGAGAGAGAGAGAGAGAGAGAGAGAGAGAGAGCAAGAAGAACAAACGTATCCGTTTAATTTTAATTAATTTTCGGACACGCACACGCACGTACGCACGATAAGCAGCCGATCGATCTTACCTCACGAGATACGCATACGTTATATTTTCATAGACAACCTAGAATCGGTTGTCGTAGAATCGTACCGTTTCTAGGTTACTACTTTTCGATCGGTCGTTTCGTCTCGATCGTAACGGTACTTTTTTTTAAAAGAAAGAGAATAATTCGGAGTACCAGATCGGTGCGATCACGCAAAGACGAGAATTTACCGATTCGACCTCAAAGGTGTATTTTCGAATCGTGGGGGAGGGAAATCGAGATATTCGCATTAATGTGCGTACACAATGCCGACTCTTTCTTATCTACGATAACTGCGTTAATCTACTATCTACTCCACTACCTATGTCGCCTGGAGAAGACGTACGAGCAAGTTTTGAAAGTGGTACGGAATAACGGAATT
Organism: Vespula pensylvanica; assembly: GCF_014466175.1. Classification (NCBI taxonomy): domain Eukaryota; kingdom Metazoa; phylum Arthropoda; class Insecta; order Hymenoptera; family Vespidae; genus Vespula; species Vespula pensylvanica. Next base: position 8,141,008 of record NC_057694.1, read on the forward strand.
TTCAATCAAGTTCTGGGAAACGCGCGACAGAGACGAGTTCTATTAAGAGAATAAAGGAAAATCGTCGAAGTAAGTTTCAACGTTTCACCTTCCTCTTTTCCTCTTTCTTTTTCTCCCGTTTTCACGATCGCGAGAGGTCCTTTTTTTCGAACGAAAAAGAGGCTCGATTTAGAAAAGTATCAACGTTCCAGTATTTATCGAATCTTGCTTCAAGAATATTCCAACGAGCAAATATATAGCAACGAAAAAAGCGTAACGCGAATCAACGCCGATGTCGAATCATTTATATATCGTGTATAATATCGTGTAATTTTGTTGCTCGACGCGTTTCGTGACTTTAATAGTAATACGATATACGATACCGAGCTCGTACCTTAAACGTATCAAAACGTAATTAGTTTTATTCGCAGACAATCGTAATGCTTTTTCACGCCGTTGCACGTTTCTCGAAAACCTCTCTTTATCTCTTATTCGCAGATATAGAAGATAGGAACGAACGTAGGACGATTATTAAAGAAAATTTATTAGAATGTTAAGAATAATCACGTACGTGTTAAACGAACGTGCCGATCGATTCATAACACGATATACGTGGAGATACTTCTTCTTTTTAAAAGGAAACTTTTTCGCTTATTAACGATTTCTTAATAACGATTTTACATTTAACTATCGTTCCAACGAGCCGATTTGATCGATATCAAATACATAGAAATTGTTAACGTCCACGCGTTTACGTTATTTCTCGAGCGTACGTTTTCGAATCGCTTTGCAAGGTGTTAAAACGCGAAAACGCTGACTGACGCGCGAGAAGAAAACAAAGAGAGAGAGAGAGAGAGAGAGAGAGAGAGAGAGAGTGGACAATACGGAGGGGAAGGATAATGGTCGTGATAGAAAGGAGAGGTACAAAGTAACTTCCACTCCTCTTCCTATTCCACCTCCACCACCTTCTTCCGCAGTAACGTCGCTTTTCGCACTGTCCGTCCACCTGATAAATACAAAGTCTGTCTTCGTTGCGAGCGGTATCATGTCCTACAACAATCGTGGTTTACTTCTTTAGCCGACGTTGCGCTTCTCTGGGCTCAGTCGTCGATCGATATCGCAACAATTCGGACTTGAAATTTTTCTCAACGTTTTCTCTTTCCCTCCGTTTTTTTAATTCCGTCTTTCTCTCTCCCTCTCTCTCTCTCTCTCTCTCTCTCTCTCTCTCTCTCTCTCTCTGTCTCTCTCATAAATCCACTGCGCTCGTTCATTGATACAAATTAAACGTAGCAAGCGGTAGCAGGAGGAGTGGTGGTAGTAACCATAGTAATACACGAATATCGCAAACGACCGGAAGAAAAAGGTAAAAGTAAAAAGTCGAAACGAGAGAAGGAAAGATCGAATTGTTGAAAAATACGAGGAGTAGTAGAGGCTCGAAAGAGGAAGAAGCCAAGCTGCGAGAGAAAGCTGCGGTGGTTGACTGTGATCGCACTTCTCCTTACGATTGCGCGTATACGTGAGCGCGTATCGCTTTCGCGGGAGCTCGAATAAGGTTAGTGAAACTTCAGCTTCGATTCGACGAGGATTCGACGAGAATTCGTAGAGACGAGACCCGAGGAGATAGACGACGCGAGAAGAACGATATTTACGAACGTTACCGGCAAGTACGATCGATGTACTTTCGTTGTCCTCGCGATTATTCTTCGTTTCTTATCGGTAGATACTCGTGTCGCTAACCTCCTCCGCGGATTTTATCCGCTTTTACGGATCTGTCGTTAAAAAGTTTCGCCCAAATGGGTTTAACGGTTGACGACTTTAATCGAATGTGCCTCTTCGAAAAGTTAGAGTTTTAAGGATTAACGGAACACGTGTCTTTCATAATAGATTACACATTGCCGCGTAATTGGCTGTGATTCATTCGGAAGTTCCTCTTGTTATGGCGACGATAGCTGTCGTATAAAATATTATAGACGGTATTATTCGTATTATGTGCAAATTAGGGTTGCTCGTTCGAGACGAGCTCGCGAGTCGCGTCTTGCGACGTTGCGCATATCGTATGTACCGAGGTACGTACGTACGTACGTAGGCGGAACTCGGGAGAAAAAGCGAATCGAAGGAGCGAGAATCCGTAAATCCTTCGTTCGAGACCTTGACACCTGTCTCCCGCGCCCGTTCCGAAGATTCGGAGAAGCGACTTCTTCCTTTGTTCGCTGAAATCCCATCGATCCTCTCGACGACGTCAGGACGTAAACGTTTTGCGTTTCTTTTTTCTTCTTCCACTCCGTTGAAAATCTTGCTCGTCCTTCCGTCGTCGTACGTCAACAATTCCTTCCCCTAGATCCATCGCGGAAGTGCCGCGGATAGATTAGAAACTCTCGTTCGAGAGCTCGGTCTGGATCGAATGGAATCGGAGAGAAGTATAAAGGAGACTGCAACCGGTAATTAAATCCGCGCGCGTTCCTTCGCGCCTGCGCGAACCGCGCAACCGCTGCGTAACTTTCTTTTTTCGTTCGACTTCCTTCCTATTATCGTTCTCGGATTATGCACGGCACTCGCGCTTATGCTTTTCCTATATCAACGTTATCCGCAGATTTCCGCATATTTTATAAGTACTAAAAATGGTAGTTCGCGACGCGAGGCACGTCCGTGTAATACGTATTTTTAGACGAAGGAAACGCAGGAGGCTCGCCGTTTTGTAAATTACTTTCCCGTAATTTTATCGCGCAACGAACGCGACGAGCGTCGCGCTTTACGTACGAGCCAGTCCAGAAGTTTTCGTTTATCGTTTTTCCATTGAAATATCTTCGAGGAAAAAGCCGCGCCTCCTTCGACGCATCCAACGGAGTATCTACTTTCTTCTCGTATTTTAACCTCGCCTGTACGATATGAAATCGTAATCGTTCCTAATCTCTTTCTTTCTCAACTCTTGAGTTGCGTAAAGTAAAAGAGACGCGTATGCTTTTCACGCGCGCGCTTCGTCGAGGATCGAAAGGGCATCGGACGCGCATTTTCCTTCCAAGTACTTACGAGCGTATATTCGCAATCGTACGCTCCGATCAAGATCCCCGTAGGATCCTTCGTTTTTATCGTTTAGGCTCGTTTGCGTAATCGCGGTGCGAGTCTTCCGCGTTACATCTTAACGACCCTGCCGCGACTCCAGACGCGGACTTTTACTCCGAACTCGGCGCTGATCGAGCGACGCGCGAAAAATCGATTGCCCACCTAGGTACTCGTCCCTCCGATTTCTTACGATCTTTTACGCTCTCCGTTGCCTTTTCGCCTTTTGCGTCTTTTGCCTTATGTAAGGTTTTCCGTTGACGGGTTCCTTAACGATTAAAAGGAAAGAAGAAGAAAAAGAAAAAGTAGACGCGCGACGAAGCCAAAAAGAAAACGTCGGCAGGAAAAGAACACCGTTCGATCGAAATCCACCTCGAAAAAGCTATAGATATCGTCTATTCGCTATTAGCCTTCAGTACCGTACTTTCCAATCGAGAACGTTACCCGTTGAAGAAGATGGATGAGATTCGAACAAATATGATCGACGCGTTGCGACGAACGTTAAACGTTTACGGTTAACCTCGCGGTTATAACTCGAACCTGGCATGTTTGAACGGTTAATAAGGAACACGTGTTTTTCCAGACTATTAACGTCAAGATGATTAAATACAATGTGCTTGTGAGAAATCTCGCATTCCTTTTCTTTCTCTCTCCCTCTCTCTCTCTCTCTCTCTTTCTCTCTTTTGATTTGTTCGTGCGAGACCATTATTGACAGACGTCGTACGACCGGTCGGAAATTAAACGTGCTTGTGTCAATCCCGTTGCCGACGAATAATACTTTTTCATTTAGCTTATTGACCGAAAAGGAAACGTATTCGTCCATTTAAACGGAGTTCCGTGTATACTTTGTCACGCCGTATAAATTATTGGTTCCTCGTTCTTCACTGAGCTGCGTAATATAAGCAAAGTCAAGAATCAATACGAAATATTAATGATTATTTATATTACGATTAAAGCCATCGGTACGGGATACAGCGAGCGTGCGATTATGAACGACCGATAACAAAACAGTCGATCATACGACCGAAAGAAGCGCAAAGTGACGGGACAGCGCGGCTCTCCGTTGTCATCGAAACAATAGATTTAAAGGTCGCGTCGCGTCCAAAGATCGACTTATTTTTCTACTCCGTCCACGGATCAAAATATTTTCTCACTACGAACGATCTCGCGATTCGTACGCGCTTGCCTTTGCCGAATCCGTCGTACGAGAAAATCTTTTCGAGAAAATAAAGACGTTGAAACGTTTGCAGGTAAGACTATCGGTGAAACGATCTTTGAACGGATCTGTGAGAACGTATATCGCGAATTAAATGTTATTATACATGCTGAGTGCGGTCTCTCGTGCGTACGACTTCTTGCATCGTATCTAGATAGTATTTCGACGAACGAAACGAACCAACTTTACCGTCGACTTTCACTCGCCTCTCTAAGACGCATCGTGTCAATTTCTTTTCGCGAATTACATGTTACAAGGCTGGTCGAACGGTCGACTTGCCGTGGGAAATCATTTCTTTCGTCTTGCAGGAGATAAGAAAAAAATGTACCGACGATAGACCGTGATGTACCGATTAAGACGAAGATCGCTTCGGAGACATTTTGCGAGCCGCGTTTAACGTTTTCCATTTCGTTGTATCATTTATTTTCGCATCTCCGAGGAAACGTCAAGTAGGTATTCGAGTCCGCGTTGCGCGTGGATGCTCTGTCGTCGAGAATGATAGGATTATCGATTTGATTCTAGGAGCGTATGAAAAGAGTCGCGTGAAAGCGATGAAAAAGGAACGATATCGAAATCAACGAGTACGGTTAGAGAAATAGATATCTCTAGGTTTACGGTTGCGTTTTTTATGGTTACGCTTTTTACGGCTACGCTTTTTACGGCGACGTTTTACGGCTACGTTTACGGCCACGTTTACGGCCACGCTTACGATTACGTTTACGTTTACGTTTACAGATCAATTGGGAAAAGTAGAAATGGTGGAAGTGCTGTTGGAAGCGGGCGGACAGGAAGTGGCAGTCGCCGAAAGCGGCTCGAGAGCTGGTACCCCGACGGAGTACGCGCCAACGGATATGCAATCGTCCGTCGAAAACGTCGAGAAGCTTACGGCCATTCAGGAGTTTTACGACGGCCAAAGTATATTCGTTACCGGCGGCACGGGCTTTCTCGGCAAATTATTAATCGAGAAATTGTTGAGGGGATGTCCCGGCATCAGTTGCATTTACGTTCTGATACGTTCGAAAAAAGGGAAGGACGTGCTTCAGCGCACGGAAGAAATGATCGAAGATCCGGTGAGTCGTCTTCGATCGATCGTTATTTCCGTCTTCGATTTCACCCGATTCGACTGTAACAAAAAAAAAAAAAAAAAAAAAAAAATATGAAGAAAAAAGAATGGAAACAAAACATAGAACTCGGTGGATGAGAAGAAGAAAATTCTTCCGTTGAGGTAATAACGCGTGCGCTTTTCTTCAGGTGTTTTCGACGCTGAGAGAGGAGCAACCGAAATTTCGACATCGCATAGTGGCCATCGAGGGCGATTGCATTCTGCCGGATCTCGGTATCTCGATGACCGACAGAGCTACGCTTATGCGCGAGGTCTCTATCGTCTTTCATGTCGCCGCGACCGTAAGATTCAACGAGAAAATAAAATCGGCGACGGCTATCAACGTTCGGAGTCTGAAGGATGCGATAAACTTGTTCAAAGAAATGCCGAAACTAAGGGTACCGACTTTGTTGTCCTGCATATACGTTTGCCGATGACCAGCAGGCTCTTTCGACGAAGAAAGGCCAAGACTTTGATATTCGTTATCTTTGATATTTTTTACAGAGTTTCGTTCACGTATCCACCGCTTTTGCGAATTGCCTCCACAACCCGATCGAGGAGAGGTTTTACGATCCGCCGATAGATTCGGACAAGTTGATCGATTTGATGGATTGCATGGACGAGAAATTGCTCGACGACATTACACCGCAGTACGTTTACCTATCGATCGTTTGCGCACTAGCGCGTCTTTTAATTTAAAAAGAGACATCTTTCTGATTTTAGATTACTTGGAACATGGCCAAACACTTACGTTTACACGAAATCGGTCGCCGAGAACGTAGTAAAAAAGCAGGCTGGCTCGATACCCATTGGAATATTTCGTCCAGGAGTTGGTTGGTATTATTCTTATAGATAGTTATTCTTATGGAACAAAAGAATAAATAATTTGTGTCGATTAACGAAAAATGATATTCCCAGTGATATCTACGTATCAGGAACCGATTCCAGGATGGATCGATAATATGTACGGACCAATAGGAATTGCAGCAGGCGCTGGAATGGGACTGATACGATCTCATCATTGCGATGGATCGATAAAAGCGAACTTGGTACCCGGAGATTTGACGATCAACGCGCTAATCGCTAGCGCCTGGGACGTTGCCAATAATCGAAGGTATCTTTCGATCGATCGATCGATCGATTTCCTTTTTCCTCGGAAAATTTTACTCGGAAATTACGCGATCGAATCGAATAAGGATTAGAAAGCAAGAAAAAATTAGTAAGTCGCCCAACTTACTCTTACACGCGATATTTCAGATCCAACGAAGATACTCCCATTTATAATTACGTGTCTAAGGATAATCCAATCACCTACGACGAATTGAAAGACATGTCTGCCAAGTACGGACTGTTGGTACCGACTAAAGAATCGATTTGGTATTATAGCTTCAGAAATACAAAGTATCGTCTGGTCCACCTCTTTTACGTCTACTTTTTACATCTATTGCCGGCTCTCATAATCGATACGGTCGCATTGTGTACGGGCAAGCAACCGAGGTAAATCTTTTATCTTATTTTCTAAAGGACATGTATATTAGGACGAAATGAAAGGATAAAGGAAACGGCCTAAAAATTTTATGCGAGTCTTCCTGTGTTCAAGGTTACTCAAGATATACAATAAAATTCACAAATTTATGGACGTACTCAGTCACTTCTCTACAACCGAATGGAAATTTACGAATGAAAGATTGAACGAACTGACGAGGAAGTTAACGAGCGAAGATCGTAAACTGTTCTTTTGCGATATGAAAGAAATCGTTTGGGACACCTACTTTCAAAGCTATCTGCGAGGAATAAGAATATATATCTTGAAGGATCCCATTGAAACTGTTCCACAAGCTCGTATTAAATGGCAAAGGTATCTTTTTCTTTCTTTTTTTTTTTTCTTTGCGTTCATCCTTTTTCATCGTTCTTGCATCGTTAACGATCGTTTTTGAATTTTCAAGGCTTTACTGGATGCATCAAACATTGAAACTTGTTGTCGCCTGCGTCTTTCTTATCATCACGTGGACTATGATTTCCAGAGTGCTTGTAACATTCGGATACGCATAAAAGAAGCAAGGTGGCCAAATTCCGGTGGCCGTACAAGAAAAAAGAATAATCATAATTTATGCTTTCGCCAAAGTACGAATCAAAGATTTCACGTATTTAAGGGATCTCTTATTAATGGGGCTGGGCGGGGCGATGGGTGAAAGATACGACGTTCGTGATTTTCGTTCGCGAAACCTCGAACGGATGTATTGCGATTTGTCATTTATCAAGCCACTTGTTATTTCAAGAAAAGTATGCTTATTTTTGTATTTTCATTACGAAGTAGTTAACGGTGAACGATTGTTATTCTCGCAGTTGACAGTGACAACAAATTACAGGCCGTAGGTCCATCTATACGGGAACAAACGTTTATATAATATATTATGCCGATCGACGGGCTAGTCGTTTTTGTAATTTTTTTGCCATCGAAAAAGAGTCGGAGAGAAAAGCGTCTAAAGTTTGAAATATGTTTCTACGAGTATTAAGGGAATTGAATATATTTACAATTAATCTAAGGTACCAGCCCCAGGATAGGATCCCTCCGAAAACCTCGAATTCCTACATTGCACGAAGTTAGGATGGCGCCTGGAACGAATATCCAAAATTCGAAAGTGTTAAGTTATTCGGTCGTTGCTACGTAAATCTATCATACGATACAAACGACGTTACTCCGAGCAAAAAAATTCATATATTCGATTAGTCGTGTTGAATCGATATTCGTTTGAATCGAATTTCGTTTTCTTTTTTAAATTTGCCATTGGAAATGTCTGGCTGCTTATTTACCAAGTCAATTTATCGAATTTGATTATTGTCAATGTAATCTCATCTAGGCGTTCATGCTTTGTGAGAAAATTGGACAACAACGATAAATCAATCAATCGAGAATAGAAGGAAGATACAACAAAAAATAATTAATGCATCATGCGTCGCTACTTTTTTCTTCTCTCTCTCTCTCTCTCTCTCTCTCTCTCTCTCTCTCTCTCTCTCTCTCTTTCTCCTTTATCTTCTCTTTTTTTGATATTGAGTCGACAGTCCGAGCGTTAATGATATATGCTCAAGGTAATGTACATTCTTTCTATACGTTAAATTATATAATATATTTAACAGGAAGTTATAAATTTTCTTAACGCAACATATTTATGTATGTATTCGAAATAAAGAAAAGTTTGAGCAATAGGCAAAACGTTATGCTCGTTTCTGTTTTTACACGAAACTCGTTTCAATTTTCCGAACACTATTATAATTTGAATTATGTGATATCTACGTACAGCTTGCGAATAAATATATATTTTTCGCAATTTAAAGAATAAAAGGAAGAATCAATGCAATAGCGTGGAAAAGCGAATATTAAGATTAAGAAGTAATATTCGATAGAGATCGAAGCTGAAAACTTATCCAACTTCGTATTATTTAAGGTGCGTTTTTGCTACACGTACACGACAAGTAGACAGGTTTGTTAGAAATAAGTTCAGGCGCGACGATAACAGAGATCCTTCCTGTCATTTGCCAGTTACTACAATGAATTATTAAATTATATGAAGGTGATTGATAGGAATACGAAAAATAAATAGATAATGAAGAGAACTTTTTGTGTTTTTCAATTAGAACTTTTTTTTCTTTTCTTAATTTGAACGAATGAAACTATAAAAAAAAGAGACGACAACTACTTAAATTATCACTTGTAGTTAAAATAGACGATTCCGTGAATTAATTGCTATCGTAAATTTATTGACGTGCGTATCATAAACGTTAATAATTTTTTGTAGGCAATATATCACGCTCACGCACGTGAATGTGCATGTGCTTGTGCGATATTGTTAGTGTTCGCAAGTCTCTTTCGTATCGATTCTATTATTCGTTAAAAATAATCTTTACGATATTTCTCTCTTTCATCAATCTAATTAACAAGTCCGTTTTATTTGTGATAACACGTTTGCGTATTTTATTATCAAGTCTGTCACATTATTCCATTACAATGGCCGCATAGTCGGGAGACGACTATATGCGAGAACAATGAATCGAAAAAAACGCGTAGAGTTTGTTAAAAAAATTCATTCCCAAACCCATAGAATTTCGAAAGAATGTAATATTTTACGACGAGAGCAAGTTCAATATTTGAGAATGTTCGACGGTCGTGCAAAGATATAGGAAAAACCGGACGTAAAAATCTTAGAGACCTTCGTTCATTTGTCAAATATGGCGGTGTCGATATTACGGTAACGGAGTTTATAAGTTATTATGCCGTAGACAAATCGTGTATAATAATTTTATTTCTTTCAAGAAATGTTCGTAATCTTTAGTTACAAAAAAGAATAGTGCTTTGTCACGTTTACAGACTCCAACATCCCTCGAAAATCGCCGTTGGCAAGCAGAGCGACAACCGGAATGTCGGTCGGATTGATTAGAACGTGATACAATTGAACATAGCTAAGATTGACAAGTAAGAGTAAAATAATAATATTTACGCGTACGTATATATTACTCGTCATGCACGTTTGAGAGCATAAAAAAAAAAAACTCCAAAACTTTTCAGGAAAATTGGAATAGCGCATGATGAGTCGATGAAAACCGTTAAATTCGAATAAATTCGAATTTAAATTATTCAAGACCATTCTGTATCTCGGTACAAGTGGTCTTGAAGTGGACAAAAATGTCGCCGGTAGGATAAATAGAATCGTGCGTAGATCGAAGCGACCTTGGCGAATAAATCAGTATCTCGGTTCATTATATAGCTATAAATGCGAACGTATAAAGAAAAATTGTTGTTGTATGCTTCAAGACGTATGTACATACATACGTATATACACATATTTCCCAGTTTATTTGCAACATAATGTCGTTCCATTAGCACGAACATAAATAACAAGACAGCGTGTCCTAAAGGAGATGCGCGTGTACCAAATCAAAATTATTTTCCATTTTAGATCGATCATACAACATGGATATCACAACTATATGGATTTGCTATTGAAATTTGTTAATCAAACAACAAATATCAAAAACATACATTATCGCACTTCGATGCCTACGACGATCAATAAATTTGTCTTTAACTTCCTTTGCTTATCTTATATTTTACATCTTACAAGGAATTCTGATAATGGACTTTGTTTGACCGTTCATCGGTCAAAAACCAAGGTAAAAAAACAAGTCGAACTTTTTCTAACAGGTATTCGCTAATAACTATAGATCTTACAAACTAGAAATCTTACTATTCGGATGTTCGAGTATTCGAACGTAGTAGTACTCCGTTTAGATCTTTTATCTTTCATCACGACGTTAAATGTAAAGCTCTCTCCTAATTTGGATTTATCGAATAAAGAAAGCGAATGTAATTAAATTAGTCGAAACAAGAAACGCGGAAGGAGTGCTATTTCACTTAGAAGAGATTTTTTTCGTCGCTCCGATGCACGTAGACGTACAAATTCGCAGATCACCGTTTCGAATGTGCGATCGATCGTTTTTCCCTTGTATCGCTCGCAAGCACGTGTCCTTACAGATACTCGATCGCGAATTAAGAGTGTATTTCGATATTCGAAATTATTTTCATTCGGGTATTCGGATTAAAAAGTAAACGAACCGATTCAAGGTCGCGATAGAGGTATTGACAAAATTGACGTTAGAGAAAAGGACGTGTTACGAATAAAATATTGCTCGAGCAGATTAAAGTATGCGCGTAATATATGCGCGTAATATATCGTGTCAGTGACAAAAAGATTAGGGCAGTTTGTATCTTCAAACCAGGTAGATCATGTTACTCCATTGATCAAACACACATGTCGCGATGATATTGAATGTTTAACAACTTCGCAGTGGCCTTTATAAAGGCGTCTATTCGAGGTAATATATCGGAGGTGAGTAAACAGTGCCAAAAATATAGGTATTGTTGTTGAAAACGAGCTCTACTGACAGAGATCCATTCAATATGTCTCATTCGTTATTCCTAACGAATTCCTTTGGAATTAATTTAAATTAATTAAGCCGCCAATTCTGGAGAATGTAATACACGGTATTAGTATCTCTATTCGAACGGTTACAGTATGCAGTCCATGTTAATAATTGTTTCGTTAAGTCAGGTTTCGACCGGAATTATGATGTCATAAAGGTGACACAACAGGTCGATAGAGAAAGTTCCAACGCTTGAAGTATCGTTCGTAGACCGCGAGTAAACCAAAGGATGCCGAATTAGTTTCTTTCTTTTTCCCTATCTCGTTAATAATTCTGAATAGGTTCCATCGATCCAGCGAATAGCTTTGTTCGACAAAAAATGTACATACGATTGAGTTAGTCATTTGCGTGGAACGACCCTTACACATTTTTCTCGTTCTAGACTGACGAAGAAAGAAGAGAGAGATGATTTAAAAGTAACGGTCTTTAGTTACGATCTTCAAAACTGGGAGTCACGAGAAAAGAGTTAAATACGCCCGTACGCGTCGTGATCGAATAAAGAATTTACTTTTTAATTTCTAACCACGTGTCGGATTGCGACAAAAAAAAAAAAAAAGAAAAGAAAAGAAAAGAAAACTTGCATTAATTTGGAGACATTTGGAATTGTTGTATTACATATTTTTTCACTTACATATTTAAATTACTCGTACAAACTATGCCGTGCTAATTTTTCCGAAATGGGTTCCGCGGCATTTGAAATATTTATGCTCGTTCAGCTTCTTACGTATCAATCGTATAAATCGTAAGTCTCGGTTCGTTTCATCGTTCGAGACACTTTGCTCGTACGTACTTGGATATATAATTTGACGTCGGCAAGACAAGCTTTCCGTTTTCAGCAAACTCATCCAATCGCGTAGGAAAAATCGCGTATATAGAAACGTTTTTGCGCGCGTATTTAAAGTGCGAGAATAAATGGAAAAAATTGGATAACAATATAAGGAAGATGAGGAGGAGAAGCAGGTCGCTTAAACGAGCATCTTGACCCTCATTCGCCTTTGAAATGTCACTCGAGTTGTCGACTAGAATTCAAGGTTTCGTGCTCTAACTTGTTGACTAAGATAAAAAGACGAAAAATCTTGAAGAGTTGAAGAGTCGTCCCCATCGTACGTGACTCTTATGAATTTTACGGCAAGTAAGTGAGGAAGAAAGCGTGTGTGGGTGGGGTGGGGAGGAGAAAGAGAGAGAGAGAGAGAGAGAAGAAAGGGAAGGGGAGTCTGAAAGCTCGAAAGTGGGAACACGCGGTGTTGAGATTAATGAGATCAAAAGTCGATAGAGTCAATCTTCGTCTTCCATTGGAGAAGGCGCAGGAAAAGAGGAGACCAAGAAGAAGAAAAATATATAATCGGGGGATGAGTCAAAGATCACAAACCGATGTTTGAATTTGATACATCGTTCAGTTTTCCTCGAAACTTGGTACCGTACTCGTATTCGCCTCCTGCTACCTTTCTTCGATATCATTGGACTTGAATCAGGACAAGGAATCGTATCAAGTTAGTGACTTTTCTAATTCTATAAGTTCTCTCTTTCTTTTCCGTTCCTCCTTACTTTTCCCTTTTTTCTTTGGCCAAAGGAGAAAGAAACTCTTCTCGGTTGATTTTTACGACGTGGAAAACAGCGTGGAAGCGAGAAGAAAGGACAAAGGTGTTTTCAAAATAAAAAGCCATCGGTGAAAAAGACGACGCGTTGCACATTCCTCGCGCGAAAAAGTATCACACGCGAGCGCGTTGCGTCCGTTCTCCTCGCTCGTCACTTTGTTTGCTTTTGTTTTAAGGTCGCGCGGTTCGTTGCGACCAAATGTAGACCAACGTTCAGCCGTCTTGAAACGATCGCATAAATCCGCGGGTGAGTATTTAGCCGCTATCCCAGAACGTCTAAACTACGACATTGAAAAATTCTTTTAAATCTTCCATCTGGATACGTCGTTTAAATCTTGATACGCAACGTCAAAGAAAAATCAATTTTTTTTCGAATCGTACGCGCATCCAAGGGAATGAAGATCGACATCGATTATTGCTCGCGCCTGTTCCGCGTCCGTATTGTGCCTAGAGGAGATGAATGTGCTTTACAAGTGTAGGGAAAAGTAGCGCGTTCCGTTGGGAATGCAGAAAAAATTGTTTGCGCAATTAAAAACCCCCGGGTCGGGTCACCGAATCGGCAACCGAGCAGGTAGAACCACCCAGAGGTTCGCTTTACGACATCCGTCGTACGACGGCAACACTTTCACGATGCATTTACGATTCATAAGTCGCACGTAGAGAGTAAGTCGATCGAATTTTCAATCGATGTCTCGACCGATCCAAAGAGTCGTCGATCCTTGCATAATATTCGTGCGGACGCATATTAACGCGCTCAGCTACTCCTTTAACTAATTATTCTCCGTTTCTTTTCCATAACGTTTACCCTTTTATCACTTATCCGCTTGATCGCGATTAAGCGTCTAGTGTTTGGTCGTTCGAAGCAAAGATATATCCGTTAGTTTCGTTTCTAAATAACGGTGACGCGCGTAACTGTACATCGAATCTCGTCGAACGTGTCGAGCTACGACGACGCGTTCAAAGGCTTCGTCGAGAGATCTCTCAGGGCTGGCTTTCCACGCGCCCTTGACACGGAGACCAACATTTCAATCGATTGCGCAGCAGATTGCAATCTTACGCGATCAACGCGATGTCTTCTTCGGAAGAACATTCTCAGAAAATGAGAATAAGGAGGAAGGAGTCGAATCGTTCCGACCGTTGTAAGGGTACCGCGTTGCTTGGAATTAAAAGTCATCGCTGAAAAAATTCTCTCGTCGAAAATTTCCAAGCGTTTGAAACATAAAGATCGATGTATCTTTATTTACGTAGCCTCATCTTCCCAAAAGAAATTTACATGGCAAATGTGATATAATCTTATCTCTTATTCATTACTCCAGTAGCGCTAATGTATTCGATGTTTGAGGAGGAAGAAAAAAAATTACATTATTAATTCTTTTTGTCATTCTTCGACTTCCTCTTGCGAGACTCTTGAAATATTCGCACGTTCATTTATAATTAACGCGTCTAACGTCATATCTTGATATCGCCTAAAGCGATAAAGAGATTTCGTACGTGTTTGTGTTTTCCTTCTTCTTTTATTATTATTATTATTATTATTATTATTATTATTATTATTATCATTTTTTATACATACAGAAAAAAATGAGCACGAAACTGACTGATTTGGGAGAAACGAATAACAATAACATCTCGGACCTCGCGTTCGACGAAAACGAACGGCGCGGGACACCTATTCAAGAATTTTACGCGGGACAGAAGATCTTTATAACGGGTATCGCTTCGACGAAAATAAATAAGAATGTTCCGACGAAACTCTCTTTGCCGTTTGCCTTTTCCTTTTTATCACATCGTTTTTTCCTTCAGGTGGAACAGGCTTTTTAGGAAAAGTCTTGATAGAGAAACTTTTGCAAAGTTGCCCTCACGTTGCTCGTCTTTACCTACTGACGCGACCAAAAAAGGGAAAAAATGCGCAAGCTCGGATAGAGGAGCTATTTCAGGATCGCGTAAGTGCAATCGACCGGGACCGTTGAACCTTTCGCGATACGACGAAAAGGTACGTATGTCTAAAGGCTCGAAAACGCATTTCAGGTGTTCGATCGAATAAAGAAAGAGGTTCCGAAGTTTCGGGACAAGGTCGTGGCCATATGCGGGGATTGTAGCGTCGAGGAGCTAGGAATTTCGGCCGAAGATCGTAGAACACTCATAAACGAGGTGAACGTCCCGAGATAAAACTTTTCGTTTATTATATGACATATGGAACTTCGTTTGCCGACGAGGCAAATCCGTTACTCTCATTTCACTATTTTTATTCGATGATGTCAGGTGTCGGTGGTCTTTCACGTGGCGGCGACGGTTCGATTCAACGAGAAACTGAAGCTCGCATCCGCCATAAACGTTCGGAGTACCAATGATCTATTGGAACTGTGCAAATCCATGCCGAAACTGAAGGTAACATTCGTTATCTTTTTCTCTCTTACACCGTCGCGCATTTTCTCTTTTGACAAATATTCGCTAACTCTCCGTAGCGCGCTTTCACGTGCGTTCGCGCGTGTCTTTCTCAAAAATATTATCATTTGAGCGCGTCGCGTATGTGCCATGCAACTACTTACTTATACGCTCGTCGACGCAACGTTCAAACTTGAGAGGAACAAATTGAATGCAAATGAGGAGCAAGCTGACAGCAAATATTATTCGCTGTTTCTTTTTTTCTTCTCGTTTCTTTTTTTCCCCCTTTGCCCCTCTTTCCTCTCGATCCAGCGCGAAACGACGCGCGCTGGTGTCGACGATCGAGGAAAAAATGAAAAGATATTTTGCAGGCATTGGTTCACGTGTCGACGGCCTACGCGAATTGCTTCGAAAAACGAATCGAGGAACGCTTCTACGCGTATTCCATTCATCACGAGGAACTGATAAGATCAACGAACGAATTGTCGGAAGAAGAACTAGAGAACAAGTTTCAGTGGTAAGAGGGATATCGCGTTACTATTAATCTCTGTATCGCAGTATTTTGATGTGACATTTCCATCGCGTCCGTAGTATCAAAAAGACATGGCCAAACACGTACACATTCACAAAGGCTATGGCGGAAAGTCTCATAAGAGAGAAACACGGGAATCTACCGATAGGAATAATTCGACCTGCTATAGGTAAGCAAAAGATACCTATTACGTTTGCTCGTAAACCAACAAGGTGCTTACAAATCGGTCACCCTTTGTCGCGACGTATCCATATTTTGTTTTTCTCCTTTCAAACGAAGTACCCTTTTGTTTTCTAAAATGGCAGAGTTAAAAATCTGAAGCATGAAAAAAAAGAAAAAGTTAATTAATAAGCGGGGAAAAAATGTGCTTGGCGATCGCCATGTACCTCGTCACCGGGACCGTCTCCTTCATATGGCAAATCGCAATGGCCATCGGTATCTTTCTTCTCACGCTTCTCGGCAGAAGTATCCTGTTCATCTGCGCCCTTATCTATACGGTCGCGCATCCTAAGAAACAAATCGTTTGTTATACCGCGCCCTTCGAAACCATGTATCCCGAAGATTATCCCGATTTCGAGGAGGATCTGGCCACTATGAGTAGAATGTCGCTCGAATCTTTAACGCCCTCGCGAACGCCAAAATCAATGTCGTCCACTCCTCTGAGACGAGCCTTTCGTAAAACTCGATACAAATACAAACCACGAATCAGATACCGAAATAATCGATATCTATAACTATCTTCGAAATTAATTGTGATGCTTCCCGAATCCCCTGACGGGAGCTTCCCCCAGGGAACGAAACGCAATCTCGAAGATCCTTCGTTGATTAAATTCCAATGAATATCAAGAACGAATATGTGTGTGTGTGTGTGTGTTGTTGTTGTTGATCGCAGTGATATCGACGGCGTACGAACCTATCAAAGGATGGCTCGACAACGTTTACGGACCAAACGGGATTGCCGCTGCCGTTTCGAGCGGTATTTTAAGGGTGATGCAGTGCGATCCCAACAGTATCGCCGATATAATACCCGTTGATATCACCGTAAATGCCTTGATCGCATCCGCATGGGACATTTATACGCAAACGAATAGGTAAATAAATAATAAATATCCACGCATCGATCCTATTTCTCGTCTTTGCGCGCATATAGTTACGAGTAATGACGATTTCAGGAGAGGAAATGACATGCTCATTTATAACGTCGTAGCATCGGTGGACGCACCTCTGACGTGGTTCGACTATAATAAAATGACTTATCCTCATGTTGCTCGCTATCCACCGAGCTCTATACTGTGGTATCCAACCCTCACGCTGACCAAATATAAGTCGCTCTACAAGTTTTTGTCCATATTCTTTCACGTAATACCCGCGATTCTCGTGGATACAGCGCTGATCTGCATCGGCCAGAAGCCAAGGTACAGCAAACGCTTCCTCCTTTTTCTTCTTAATTAAAGACGATCGTCAAGGATATCATTCGAATAATTTACAGAATGCGGAATATAATAGGAAAAATTACCAACTTTTGCGATGTCATAGCGTTCTTCAGCACCGGAAATTGGATATTTATCAACAACAACGTACAAAACATGTGGCAAAGATTAAATTCGAAGGATCAACAACTTTTTAAATTTAGTATGGCCAATTTCGATTGGAAGATGTATTTACAGGATTATGTCAAGGGAATACGCCTTTATATATTCAAGGACGAGCTAGATAATTTAGAGAGCAGCAAATTGAAGTGGAAAAGGTAAATCTACTGCGTTGCCTCGAGCTCGGTTTGCAAGATATAAAAGATATATTTATTGATAATCTTTCTTTCTTTTTTTAACTAGTATACAAATCTTGGAACACTTATCTTCTTTTTAATCATTTTACGTTACAGGTTATACTGGATGCATCAAGTTTTGAAAACATTCATCTTCGTAGGCAGCACTTGGACGATTTGGAAAATATTTCATAAAATATTTTCTTAACTCGAGCACGCACGTCCGATTGCGTGCGTGTTCTCACATGGTCATGGATAAGCGCGCGATTTAGGTTTATAATTTCCCATATAAATAGTTCTTTTAAAGAATGCCAAAGTGAAAATATATAAAAATGCAAATAAAATATATATCGTAATTATTAAAACGCTTTAATCGTAATCTGTAACCGTATCGTCGCGCACGACTACTGCGCAGGACTCTTGTTCGATCTCGATCAAAAATATATTTATACTACTCTGGCAAAACATGGAAATTTTTGTAAATATACGTATTTATAAAAATCTTGCAATGCTTCACGTATAATACATATTTTAAGCTATGATTTTATATCACTATCTGCACAACAGTACCGATCGTGCTACGATATTAACTGCTTACGCTTTACAACGCGAACTATATATATATATATATCTATATATATATATATATATATTTGGACGGAATCGATGTTTGAGCTTCAATGAGAGTTTGAATGCACGAACGATGCATTCGGTCAAAAGCATATACGACTTCTTACTTCTTACGTTAATACGGCTGACATCAATTGACTGGCATTGTCGATACCGTGCTATGCGGTGTTGTAGGTCTAGAACCAGCGATAGAATGTGTCGTCGATGCGTTCAAAGATTGCATAGTACCGATCTGAAACAAAACGACACGGACATTTTTCATTTATCACTTGGTCGGACTCATCCCGAAAATTCGGAAATTGTTCTTACCCTCAAGTGTGCCAAATCTTCTAATCTAGTGAGGTCACTTAGTTCGATATATAGGGAATATACGATTAACCATCCGTAGACGGAAAATGAAATAAATAATATCCACAATAAACATATTATGATATTGTACGCAAATATCAAATCGTTCACGATACTAAAGAACAGGAAAGCAAAGAGACGGAATACGGTAAATGCGGCAAAACTGTACAACCACGGTATCATCCTCTTTTCGTACTCCTTACGTAATGCGGTAATAAGCATCGATGAAGTAATAAAAACGACTACTCCGCTCATAATGGAGAATAATGCAAAAACTATAAGAGCGTTACGAACTGAAACAAAGACACCTCGTTAATATTTCATGAACATTCGAAAGATCGTTACGTAGGAAAATGTCAAATGGTTCGATAATATCACAACGTACCGTGTTGATTGCCGATATAAACAAATTCGTACGATATGATGTAATATCCGTAATGAGTGGAACCAGGCGTAGCTTGAGAAAGGCAATAGATATCGAATATCGCCGTACATACGGTGAAAAATGACAAACACTGCGGGAAGACGTCAAATCAGTTATGGCAAATATAAATATAATATCGCGAGTAAAATCAGTTTCGTCGTTGGATAAATACCAATGCGAATATTGCTACCAGCATAGCTCCCCTTTGGATGTCTAATATATAAGCGTGCTTTAATATCGGTTTTTGATACCAAGGTATTTTAACGCTCCGCACAGATCTGGAGGATCTGAGATTCGCGCTACTCCTGGACGTAACGTGAGAATAAACCGAGGGCGTTCCCATACTCGGTGATCTTTTTCCATAATTCATTGTTTCTTTATCTCCTATAAAAATATAGAATAAAGTGCAGTTTATAAATTCGTATCTACGAAAATCGTTCTACGAATTTACTAAATATTTCCAACGATAATACGACTATACACGAGTAAAAGAAAAGTTTCGTATATAGTCGGCGAGACTTACCGTTCAAACTTTTTCGATGAAAGTTTAATTATCGTTGATAACAATTATTGCGCGACGAAAGAAAAACAAAGGTCTGCGTGTAACTCCATGCACACCCTCGCACAGGACACGCCTCGCGTCACACGTAAATTCGTACGGATCTTAATGGAATGTTTACAGTCGCTGAATTTAGGGCGTTAATCCGTAGCGACATCTGTAGCGTCTAGTGATTAAACCGCACTGAATCACTGCTCGGTGCTATTAATTTTTGTTTCTTCACCGTTGGTTGACCTGTAACGTTAGTTTGAACGTTTGAATACCCTGCACCGTACAACGGTAGATTTGAAATATCAGTTGTACGAGAAGCGGAGAGTGTCGTTTCGCGAGAGGTAAGTCGAACAAGCGTCGCTTCCTCTTTCGAATTTTACGAATTTGTGATTTCGATATTCTTTTTTAAAGACGTTTAATAGAATCAAGTACAATTCTGAGATCTATCTTATAAAAGGTCTCCAATCGTTTGCGAACGATCACAGGTATTTATTTAACGTCATTCGTTGCATTCGATCGTTACATCGTGTCCTCGGAGTCAATCGATTAATAAATATTCTTTTTACTGTATCGATTAATTATATGCACGCTTTGCTTTCATTTCAGACAATTAAGCGATAAAGGTGAACGATATTACTTTAACATGGCCTTGATGCTCCAAAATTTAAAATTATCTTCGAACATTCCTCCGGAATATACGGAAAATGCGCAAAACACGTTGTACAAAATGCAAGAGCATATTGAAGGACGTGGTCATAAGTACGGCGTAAAAGTTTCATAAAAAATTAATGCGCCGAAGTAAGAAAATCTCTTGATTTCGTTCTTTCCACCTTGCAGATATCAATGGAGCCTGAATGACTTTGAGATTGGGGCTCCTCTAGGACGTGGGAAGTTCGGTCGCGTCTATCTTGCCAGAGAAAAGACTACTCGTTATATGATAGCCTTAAAAACTCTTTATAAGATCGAACTAATAAAAGGTCGCGTTGAGAAACAAGTCATGCGCGAGATTGAGATACAGTCGCATTTACGGTAATTTGATAAATTTAAAACGTTCAGCCTCCTCCCGTGAATTATCTTTAAAGCATTTTTCCTTTTTTACAGGCATCCCCACATTCTTCAATTATTAACTTATTTCCATGACCACAAACGAATTTACTTAGTATTAGAATTTGCCGCAAGAGGAGAACTTTATAAGGAGTTAAAGCGTCAACCCGGAGAAAGATTTAACGAACATCTGTACGCATTTTCGATAGTTTTCCTTTAGGCTATTACGACAGACACTTTTTTTATTTTCTCATTTCTTTTTAGCTCGGCCAAATATACGTATCAAGTAGCCGATGCTTTGGAATATTGCCACAAGAATAATGTAATCCATAGAGATATAAAACCTGAAAATTTATTGCTTACGTATAACGGTGACATAAAATTAGCAGATTTTGGATGGTCAGTTCATGCACCTTCGTCGAAGTAAGTTTAAAAGATGTCGAACGTTTACTTGCCATTTCCACGATACCGTAACTTTTATCGTAGCTCGTAGAGATTAAAATTTATATATTCATCGTCAAATATATTATCGTAGACGAACTACGTTATGTGGAACATTAGATTATTTACCGCCGGAGATGGTAACTGGACAAACGTACGATGTATACGTCGACCATTGGTGCCTCGGAATACTCTGTTACGAATTTTTAGTCGGCAGACCACCATTCCTCAGCGATTCTCAACAAGAAACATATGTTAAAATAAAAACTTTAAATATACAATGGCCGGAACAAATTACGCCCGGTGCCAAAGATCTTATTTCAAAGGTAACATTTCATTCAAGGGATCGAACCAATTGCCAGTAAAAACATTTTATTTGCAATTTCTTTTCTCATAATTTCAGCTAATCAAAAGGAAAGGTTCTGAAAGAATATCACTGGCAGCTGTAAAGAAACATTTTTGGATACAAGAACATAAGAATAATCCAAAATGATATTGTACAAACGTTGCGTGTATATAAAGTAATATAATCGTATTTAAAGTAGCCTCGTGGCTCGCTCGATCGATAGTTGCTCGTTGTATTCCATTTTGTATAAATGCGTAATAATTTTTATACATATGACCAAATATATATATATATATCAACAACAAATTTAGGATAACGGAAAATAATGCTTCAAGATTTTATATATACGTACATATATATAAACTTTATATATGCATATATACACAGGAGCGCTCGGAAAACTAATCGTAAGAGTAATAAAACGCTAAGGATACATTTTTATTTGGTGAATGCGTGTACGACGTGTGTATATACATACATATCCTCTTGTATAAAATCGTAGACGGGATGCGATACGATGTTATATATAAATTTATATATTTATAACTCCTCTCGGAAAAAGAGAGATAGAGGGAGAATTAAATTATACGATCTTTTATGGCCAATTTAAATTGATGCCTGTAACATCTAACGCGACAATGTCTACTTCCGTATTCAATAGATCGCATAAACTTGGCTTCGTTCGTCCAAAATCTCCATGAACGAATTCTTTGACATAAGTACCTGCTTGTGTTTTTACATCCAATACAAAAAAAGTATTGTCGTCGGTGGGTGCGTTTGGTAAATTTTTTAATTCTTGTGGTTTTGCCCATCGAGCGCGCATATCGTATATGAAACGCACACGGGGAGTCAACGGACGTCTGTGCAGAACTCTGATCGGTGTCTTTTGAATTATTTTTACGTTTTTTAATTTATTTAAAGCTTCAAGGCATGATTTGTCTTGTGGTGCTTTGCGACATACGCAAAGTGCTCGATAAAATTTTGTTTTAACATTTTCACCTTCTTTTAATTTTTTTAAATCGTCCCTGGAAGCAGATCACATAAGATATACAAGAGAATATATATGTATATATATATATATATATATAAAACGTGTCACATTTATCGAGCCACTTACCTATTTAGTAACTTCAAATTAGTCGTTACTTTCACTTGCGTAGAACTATCATTGATGATAGTAACTAAATTTGATAAAAGTTCAGAAGTTATCTTCGTAATTCGAGGATTTATTAATTCGACCGCGAACGGTCTGCCAGAATGTATGTTTCTTACGTCGACGTCTTCTCTTCCAGAAGATAAAAATTTGATTGCTACGAAAAAGAATAACGTGCGTATATATATTGCGTTACTTAAATCACATATTCCCATATTTTTTGAATCAAACTATCAAATTACATTCGGCTTTAACAGCTTTGGCAATCGGTTCGCACAATATGTCTTGCACGGATGTTTCCATTTTTTTTTCACCATTGATGAACCAAGGCGTTTGACTGAGCTGTCGCGAAAGCTTGTTATAGCGTCCTAATAAAAGAACAATACAATTACGTACATGACGCTCGATTCCTTTTTAAGAAGAAGATCGTTAATAATTATCACCTCCTATGAAAATACTACTGTGAGAACACAAAACGTTCCCAATATTTATAAAAGAATCTGGTCGAGTCGGCGGAAATAGATAATACTTTTCAAATATTTCGTCTGTTGTACTGGACATCACAGATTCAATGTGTTTTCTACTGTATTTATTGTTGTCATACTTTCTTTTTTTTTCTGAACATTTGTTATGATTATTTCCCAATTTGTCTAATCTGGAAAAATATGAAGATATATTTGTGGATCAAGTATTTTAAATGATGGTATAAATATAGCAACACCGATTGGTACCAAAAGAAATCTAACGTACAATGCGCAACATTCGTTTTCGTCGCATGCATATAAGAAACAAATTTCTAGTAAAAACGGAGAGGGCTTCGTTAAATCTGGACGTTTTTCTATGTTATCTTCCAATCTAGGAAGCGCAATCCATTTCCATACGTCTTTAACATTAAGGGTTTTGTACTTGAGATTATTAAAGTCCGATTTGGTTAGGTCAAACTTTTTGGCGATATAAATGTGCAACGACCTTTCTCTGAGACACAAAGATATTGGTACGGTTAAAGCGCAAGTAAAGGTCGGACAATCGTAGTTTTGCTTCTTCACTTCTTGTACTATCTGGAAAAAATATAGACGTCGTGCGTACGCATATATATATATATATAGATATTTGTAATACTAAAATATACTATATAAAATTTCTAATATTCTCGTTAAAGAAGAATAAACGGTAAATATTTACCATCGACTTACTCTTTCTATTACACTTTCTTCCGCTTTGGGTTGAAGAATGCCTAAACATGCGATACAAGGAAGGACTTCCCCCTTGGCGTATAGTTTGTTTACTTCCGAATATTGTACCTAATAAATCGTACGTGACAAAAGTGAGATCGTATTCGACGATCGTCGATACATGAAATATGAAACAAACAACATACAAGGTGTTCCAATTCGGCAAGATCTTGATAATACTTAGCGTTTCTGCATCCGGTGAAGCGTAAACAACATCTCAAACAACATCCTTCTAACCTCAATAAATCGAAGATTCTCCTTTCTTCTTCCGTTAGAACGAAAGTCATTGGTGATATCAATGAATTCTTTTTCAATCTTAAATGTAACAGCAATGCTTTGAAGTATCAATATTTTGTTCTCTTCTTGCGTATCGAATCTTTCAAAGAGAGTTGTTTTATTATTACTTTATAAACGATATCTTCATTTTACCACTTTACATAGAAATTCCGAATCGATATAAATTCGCACTAATCTTTAGAAGTGCCTTCGAGTATATTTCGATACACCTTGTAGAATGTAAAGCGTACCACACACGACGCCCTCGTTCAAACGAAGATTCGAACGAGATCCGAAAAGATCGATTACGTTACGATAAATACGTGTAATCGATGAACAAGTCCAAATAAACGAAAGAAGAAAATTTATTTTATATCATTTGCATTCCTCTAAAGTACAACTTTAATGCAAACGTTCTGAAGCATGCGAACCATTCTAAACAATCCAACGGTAACCAATCGCGATAGAAGAGACACGTCGGCAGCCAATGAAAACGTGTAACACTCTCAAAGTTTATTATTTCCTACTTTAAAAAGGTATTTTTATTTTTGTCGACACATATCGTTAATAAAAGGAAAATGTCAATGCGCTAAAGAACGGATATATTTAATACGATTCCCTGGTTTTACTCTCAAAAACCGATGTCGCTTTTCGTTCGTAAAAAAATTTATTTAAATCCTTTCGAAATAAAACACTAACGATATAAAACACATAGAAAAAATGATTATTAATCTATTATTAATATATTTGTATTATGCATGCCACATATATGCTATATGTTCTCTAAAGAAAATCTTTGTTGGTTGGCAATCGATAAAAGTCGATTCGGAATAAGGTACGATACGAGAGTACCAATAGGCTGTTACTTCATTCTGCTTCGAACTATCCAAGTAGATCGTCGCGTTTGGTAAGTGGATGGATATCATTACGTTTATTGCATAAGTGTCATTTACAAAAGTATAAGTATTTCTTTTTCACTAAAAACTTTATTTCACTTAATCGTTATAATGATCTCGTTTAACCGCAATAACGATAGATTTTAACGTTCGATCATGCTGAATAAAATCTTGTGTGCCGGGAGTTCTCAATGCGCTATCCGAAATTTCGAAAAAGAAATTTTGTGTTATTTATTTTCCTCGTGTGAAGATCTATTTGTAGCGTCTCGACATTTTCAAAAAAGGCACATTCTTCGAAGGCAAGATTTATCTCCATCATTTCTACATGTATATTTAAGTGGTCCTCTTAGCGTTGACCTTGTCAAGGTCGAAAGTTATTCAAAGGTGGCTTCCGACAATGTAATATCGCGAACATATCGCGATTTTATTTCTTAACGATTTGTTCTAATCATCGATCTTATCTTGGAAAGATATGCGTTAGCAATATTTATTCGCGATATACCAAAAGCTCGTGTACATGAATGGATTTCGATTGATAGATCGATCGGACGTATAATCATGTTATTTTTTTTAGATCTTCAACTTTGAATTACGATACAATCAACTGCGAAATGCCAATTAAGAGTATCAAGGCACGTCAAATTTTTGACTCCCGTGGTAACCCAACCGTAGAGGTAAAAATATTTTGAAGAAAATTCTTTTCGAGCATGGTTCAAGGTATATCTGTTATCGTCGATTTTAACGAACAACGCGTGTCATTCTTAGGTCGACTTAGTCACGGAATGTGGTCTTTTTCGAGCCGCTGTACCATCCGGCGCGTCGACAGGTGTCCACGAAGCTCTTGAACTTAGAGACAACGACAAATCTAAATATCATGGAAAATCTGTATTCAAAGCCGTAGACAACATCAATACTATTATCGCCCCTGAATTATTGAAGGTATATATTCTTCGTTTGGTATATAAGCTCGGTCAGATAATTTCTACGCGTGCGTTTACACGTTGAGAAAATTTTGAATACTTTTATAGGCCAACCTGGAAATTACCCAACAAACAGATATCGACAATTTCCTTCTCAAACTAGACGGAACCCCCAACAAGTCCAAACTTGGCGCCAATGCGATCTTAGGCGTTTCATTGGCAGTTTGTAAAGCGGGAGCTGCCAAGAAAGGAATACCGTTGTACAAGTGCGTGGCAAGTATTATTTACCGATATAAATAATCGGTTGTTATCTTTCTATTCTTCGATTATAGATACATCGCGGAATTGGCTGGAAACAAAGAAATCATCTTACCGGTTCCTGCTTTCAACGTGATCAATGGCGGATCCCATGCTGGCAACAAATTGGCCATGCAAGAATTTATGATCTTACCAACGGGTGCTGGCAGTTTCACCGAAGCTATGAAAATGGGCAGCGAAGTGTATCATCATCTCAAGGCAGGAATTAAAAAGAAGTTTGGTTTGGACGCTACTGCGGTTGGCGACGAGGGTGGTTTCGCTCCCAATATTTTGGAAAACAAGGAAGCTTTGAATTTGATCATAGATGCCATTAAGGTAAGAATTTGAAAAATACTTTGGTCGAATCGGTGTAATCGTAATTCGTGAATTCGTAGATAGCCGGATACGAGGGAAAGATAAAGATCGGTATGGACGTAGCCGCATCCGAATTTTACAAAAACGGAAAGTACGATTTAGATTTCAAGAACGAAAAGTCCGACCCTAGCAAGTATTTGGATCCGGAAGCTCTTAAAAACCTATACTTGGAATTCGTTAAAGATTTCCCAATCGTATCGATCGAAGATCCGTTCGATCAAGACGCTTGGGATTCTTGGTCAGCCATGACAGCCGCTACTCCTATTCAGATAGTGGGCGATGATCTCACTGTGACAAACCCAACGAGGTAAGAGACGAGTGAGCAGAAGGAGGAGAAAACCGATCGTATATTTCTGCCTTCTTTCATTTTCCAGAATCAAGACGGCGGTCGAGAAGAAGGCTTGCAATTGTCTTCTATTGAAGGTCAATCAAATCGGTACGGTTACCGAATCGATCAACGCTCACAACTACGGTAAAGAGAACGGATGGGGTACCATGGTGTCCCATCGTTCCGGAGAAACGGAAGACACGTTCATCGCCGACTTGGTCGTTGGTCTGTCGACCGGTCAAATCAAAACTGGCGCACCCTGTCGTTCCGAACGTTTAGCCAAGTACAATCAAATCCTTCGTATAGAGGAAGAACTTGGATCGGCTGCCAAATTTGCCGGAGAGAAATTCCGTAATCCACATGCTTAAGAAGGAAATTGTCGTCTATGTTACGCGCCTTATTACGAAGCTCGTTTGTGAAGTACATTAAAGTGATAAGTTCACGTAATAACGACGTGTTGCGTATTTTTAGAAACAGCTTCATTACGTAGATCAAATGTACTCTACCGATTCTTTTTCTTTTTCTTCCCGTCCCCCTCGTGTGTTTTTTTTTTTTTTTTTTTTTTTATATAATAACAATAAAAAATCCGTTTAAGTTGTAATTTATCGTACAACAAATATTACATTTATATTTATGATTGTAACATATTGGTCGAAACATAGATAAGTATTATACAGCGTTAATTCGATGCGAAACCAAGTTTCATTGATATAAATAGAAAATTGTTATATTTATCCTCTAGAAGAGCTAAACGTTGTTATGAGAAACATATCTGTGCAAATGAATCGATAAATAAACGTAAAGTCTGTAAAAAAGGTATCGACCCGTTTTATGCAATGGGATTTGTCAAACCTCGTATTCTCCCTTCAACGTCATTCCGTATTTTAATCGTATCTTTATACAACTTACGTTACTAATAACAATTATCAAAAAATATACGTATCGTTCGAGAAGGAGACTACTCGAAATTGACATAAATTAAAAGACGCGTTTATTTACACACGGTAGCGCGAAACGATGCGGATATTAAGAGTGCCTCAGGATAATTCCATCGTTCTGCCTTTGCTCTCTCGATCTGGTTATCCAAAGAAGATTACTTTGCTGGAAAAAAAAAGAAAAAATAAAAAAATAGATTCGACGATCGTGCTAATCGATACAAGTGTCCTTCGTTCTCACCTGAAAATAATCCTCGATCTCTTCTAACGTGCGATTCTTCGTTTCCGGTAGTGCAACGTAGACGAAAGCTGCCTCTAATAACGCGGACGTTCCGAAAATAGCAAAGGCACCGGTTATGCCTACCGCATTATTTATCTACATTTCAATATAGAATATTATTTTAGTGGAATTCCAAAGCTTATTAGTCATCGTACGGACGTCTCAGAGAAACGAGATAATAAGAAATTAAAAATGTAAATAAAAATAATGACAAGCGTAACGTACCGTTGGGAAAGATTTGGTCGCAAGGAATAGTAAAAAGTTGAAAATAAAGAAATTGAAACCTCCGGCGATACCACGAGCGTTTTGCGGTAACAATTCACCGATCATCAAGCCGGGAAGGGTAAACAAGCCTACGGTGTTGGCGCCGACATAAGCGAACAAACATATACCAAGAACGTACGCCTGAAACAGAAAACGAACGCTTTTATGCACGCGCGTGCGATACGCCGACGATCCTAGCTTAATTCTATGAACGGACTTACATCCACGTCGGATTCTTCCTTCCTTATCAAGGTGTACGCCACGAGTACGAGCGAAGCTAAGCTCGTACCTATCGCTGAAAAAATAGCGAGACTTCGTCTGCCGATCTTAAGGAGCAAGACGCAAGCTAGCAGACAGAAAAGGAATCTTGTCAATGCCGTTATTATGGCGGCTAAATAACTATCCACGTTCTTGCCACCTATGACAAGGAGAAAAAATGAAAAATGACGAAATGACTGATCTTTCTTCGAATAAGTATAGCTTGACTCCATAAGGCGTTGTACGTTACTATTGGGAACTCACCGACGTCTCGTACGAGATCAACCGCGTAGAATACTATTACGTACGTTCCGCTGCTTAATTGCAAAGCATTGAAGATATTAATGATGGACAACGGTTTGAGCACGTTAGGACTAACGATAGTGGACCACGTCGAGGAGACTCGTCGACCGAACGACGTTGCTAATGATTTCTGCCCGATGTCGAGTTTCGCTCTGGCTTCCAATATAGCAATTTCCGTGTTCATCTAGGGGAAACGCGACGCACGAGAGCGTATTATCTCAAATATTAATCAGGAAATTAACGAGACGCAACCCGTTAGGAGTATTAGTTTTACCTGTTCTACGTCGCCTCCTCTCAACCACAATAAAGCTCTTCTCGCTTTTTCGATCTTTCCTTCTCTGACCAGCCAAGCGGGACTTTCCGGTACGAATGAGAACGAGATAAACGCAACGATGGGTAAAACGGTGCCGCAAAAAGCAACGACGTTCCATTCGAAGGATGCACCAAAAGCATAAATCAAAAGTATACCGAAACTGTAAGCCGCAAAAGCACTGGCCACTAAAATTCCACGGAGTTCCGGATCGGCGGTTTCTCCTACCAGTACCTATTAACATGATTAACGTGTTGTAACGGAGTAGATTCGTTCTATTTCAAGAACGTATCGAGCAACTCTAGCTAGGAACATCGTTGACAAAAAATTAAAAAAGTACGAAACTTATCAAACGTGCTTCCATTAAATATCTACATAAGAGCGCTGCTAATATCGCTTACCTGACTCGGTACACCCATAAATCCCACTGCGAAACCGGATACGATTCGGCCGACGAGTAAAGCGGGAATGTTTTTCGCAAAACCCATCACGATCCAGCCGAGACAAAGTGGTACAGCGGATAATTGCAGACATCCCCGTCTACCTAACGTATCGAGAAAAGGACCCGAGAGTAACGATCCTATCGGAGTCGCCAAACTGTGGACCGATGCTGTGGACAATTTTTTTCATAGTACAGTTACGAATTACTTGTAAACAAAAGTTTCACTTTTTATTTTTTATTTCCCTCCCTCTCTCTCTCTCTCTCTCTCTCTCTCTCTCTCTCTCTCTCTCTCTATGGAACAGTCATAAATAACGGACGCAATGAATTTTCGTATTACTCGTATACTCACCGAGATAACTTAATGGGTCTTTAATTTCCTCTAGATCGTCGAAACATTAAAGCAAACGCTACAACCTTTATGGAACCGTATAGAAGCGCAGAGAGGAGAGAGAGAGAGAGAGAGAGAGAGGGCTAAAAGGAAGACTAAAAGAACGTTAAATTCCTTCCTTCTCCGCAGTGTCCCAATTTTCTTTCAAGGAATGCAATTCGTTTGCCTATCCATATCGGAGCCCGTTAGAAAAGACACTTCTCCAAAGGTCTGATGCAAAGAACTAATCGAATGAAATTAAAGAAATCGCCGAATGTCCCTTTTACGTTCCATTCCGTTTCCTTTTCTCGACGTAAGATCGAATATTAAAAGTATACTGTAATGCGATTGGACTTTAACGTTAAATCGTAAGATCGTGTAAATCGCTTAATATAATTTATTCGAACCGCTAGACTAGATACCGTAGACTAGATGGCATCGTTACGAGTAGCATCCGGCGATCCAACAAAGGGGATGATCCTTGGTTGCGGATCACCGATCGCAAGCGGACCTCTCACGCTTGACGGCGATGCTAATCGTCGGTGATAAATGATCGCGGTCTATAGCAGATTATCCCCGTGAAAAAGCAACTACTCGCGAGTGGGTCACGGTCCAACTGTCCAATTCCCAACTCTACGACGCTCTCTCGTATAATCTCGCGGTTGCTCTCGCCTCGGCCGACGATGGATGAATCACGGTCTCTCGAGCGAGAATAGAAGTCACGTTTACGATTAAGATCACGCGAGAAGTCGCTATACGCGGGCTAGCTCCGAGGAGTAAGAGGTATATAGGTACGTTCTATTTCGGATCCAAATCACAAACTTGACATTTATCGAAGATGAAAAGAAACAAAATTATGATTACTTGCCTATCCACGATCCAAGCTCACGATCCACGTACACAGTCGCATTCTCTACGGACAATTGCGGCAAAAGTACAGCGCTGTAACCGATGGGCATTCCGGCACCAGCTGCCAATAGCAAAACTGCACCGGCTACCAAACACTGCAATAACAATGACTCTTATCTCGGACGAAAAGGCTCGTCGATCGGATAGAACGACGTTCGTCACACGATTCGATCGACTAGAAACGAGAGCGGCCATAAATCATTATGAACGCGTCATTTCGTAGGAATCTAAACAGCGTTTCAATCCAAACGCGTTGAAAATATGGAAAAGACGGGATTATTTAGACGACGGAATTATTCTATTACCTGCGCAAAGACGGCTTTCCGATTCGACGTGTATCGAATTATGTCATTTTCCACCTTGTACGAACCGTCCAAGTTTGAACAGCTGTTGTTATTTTCGATATCTTCGTAGACGTCTTTAACTTTGACGACTTTTGTATAATTGGTTGAACTGTACCGTAACATGGATTGGTTTTCCTCGCTGCGAATCGAATGATTTAATTTAATAGAAACTTTAACGCGGAATGAACTTGCTTCGCTGTCTCTCTCTCTCTTTCTCTCTCTCGTAATAATTACCTTTTATCAAGCGCCATGACGATAACGCAAAGATATTGAAATTTCCTTCCGATCTTTTTACCAGTAGGTGATCTCTTCGAGTTTCGCCGTCAATCTTTCTTCTCGATTTTCCTTGGTCTTCGTGATATCAATGTCGACGCTCGAGCATTTCGGATTTCTTTCCGTTGTCGTTCCATTCGCGACAAATCGGCACGTTCTATCTTATTTTCTCCTTCTACTCTAGTTAATTAACGATGAAAAAAAATTTTTTTCTTGCCGACAATGACTCAACCGGTCAGCGATTCCTCTTATATCCGCGATGTGCCGCTTTAAAGACACATTAATTCAGAGAATACGAACTTGTTAGATAAGAAATTTTTATTAGATAAGAGAACAAAGTTAAATTTTTTCGAACACCACCGCGTTGTTTCATTCGCGCGAGTATCATAGACGATAAATGTAATTTACTACGAACGGTCGAATCGATTTTAATCACGCGAGTACCGTGTTTGTTAGCTCCTCCTAGTTCGACAACAGTCGTTTACGTAATGAAGGAAGAAGCGTGGAAGGACATGAAGAAAGTCGGCTCGTAAAGTCGGCAAACTCCCGATTTCTCTTTTCGTTCGTTTCCGCCGGCAAGATATCGAAACACTCTTTGATGAATATCGTGAGAAAGGTCGAGATATTTTTGAGAAAAGGGTAGGCCGCGTAAATGCCAAGATAATGAAGAAGCGACGTTTGCTTGATCCCGTTTGCTTTTACTCGCGGGACTCCTCGATGAACTGTGAGTGAAACATTTGTCGGGCGCCCTCTTATAAACCGCTCACTTTGATTAAGGTCCCTTTCTCGAGCGTCTCTCTTTTATACCTACACGCGCCTCAAGCGCCACGACAATCGCGATCAAAGATCTTAGCTCGTTGACCTTCGCGAACAAATCTTGGGATACTCGAATTGCGAATCAACAAGGAAGGAAATCTTTGTCAAGGCGATTTAATCTCGTGATAGACAGAGAGAGAGAGAGAGAGAGAGAGAGAGGGAGAGAGAGAGAGAGAGAGCGCGCGTGCACACACCGTGGTGCAAACAATGCTTTGATTTAATATATATTTGACGTTTTCCTTGTCATACTACGAGCACGGATATACGAGCATGTATACTTTACGAGCGTAAAACACATACCGATACGGTTTTCTCTCTAGGTAAGATTCTCATTGTCCCGAAATCGAAACGCTAAATTTCCTCTAATCTCGGATGCATTGTATAACGACGTTTTGGAACTGCGGACGATACTAATCTCGTCGTGTGGTTTTACGATTACATCTTCGTATTAGATTTCTTTCTCTTATCGAACGCTAAAGTACCGATGAATGAACAAACAAACAAACAGATAAATAAATAAATATATATATATATATACCAATGAATAAGAGGAAGTTAATTACATCGTGGTTGAAACGTAATAAATGCGTTGAAACGATTAGACGGAAAAAGTAAATAGAATGTAGAGAACGTAAGTCCTTGATTTCTTCGGCAGGGTCAGCACGGCGAACGGCCATTTCCGAGATGATAGCCATTGAATTCAACGTCGTCTTTGCTGGTTATCAAGAATCACGGTGGCCACGGTGGACCGCTGGTTGCTCCATTAGAGCCCGATAACCTTGACCCGATATTCGGATAACTAGACGACAAGGATGACGGCTCAACTTGACCGATTACGTCCGACTGGACTGTTACAGATACTCGCGGCAACAATATCACGGTAGAATTTTTTTCTTCCAAAGATATTGCGTATCTAAAATATATGCGACGAACTACGTTCTCGTTTATCCCGTTTCACGATCCAACGACGCGAATAAACATTGTTTCTCGATACACTGTCTTTCAACGCGTTGCTCGCTGCATCGATTTTCGTCCAACGAGACTATTCGCGATACCAACGAAACGCGAGGATGTCGCGCGCGAAAAAAAAGAAAGGAAAAGAAGAAAAAGTGGGACACTCGCTCGGATCCTTCTCTCGGTTGGTTTCGGAAAAAAGGGCGTTTCGTAAAAATCTTTTTCGTTGGGTCTTTCGCCCGATCAGTGCAAAGCTCGAACGTTTCGAAATAAGATTAAGCTTTAAGGATTGGTTGGAGAGATACTAGTTCGTGATCGAGTCAATTATTTTTCATCGACGTGCGATAGAAAATACGCGTTGAAAAAAAGCGGCCTGCCTACCTACCTACCTACCTACTAGTACCGGAGTGAATAAATTTCGATGTACGATCGATACACGATTTAATTAAAACGCTTCGAATCATTCGGTCGAACGAATAGAAATTATTTTCAAATCCCATTCGATGCTTTCCCACTCTCCATAGGTATCCATAGAAACGAATATCAAGCGATTCTTATTAGTGGATATTAAAGTAAAAATTCATTTTTCGGGAGACGCGTTACGCGATCGAGCTTTACCCCTAGAAATTCGCTTCTTGCGATCGTGTCTACGTAGGTACATAGCCAATTTCGCGTGCGTTCGACAAGAGTATTTGAATGGTTCGATCGCACGCGAGTGCACTCTATTCTTCCTCGGTCGCGCTCCTTCCGCTTCGTGCACGACCATTGTTTTGCGAAACGTTATGGCGATGTGCCAATAGCCGCTGCTGCGAAATCTCTCTTTTCGCGAGATACATATTTCATCTCGAAGAGAAATTTATTGCTCGGGAAAACGTAGAAAAGGCGTACTTTTGTCATCGATTCGACGAAACCGTTCGTTTTACCTTATTAACCCACTGCTAGGAAGCTCGCTGAATGCAGCCCACCTAGCAATAATCCCATTGCGATTTACATTACGAACGACCGTCTCGTCTATCCCTTACAAGGTACACACGAGGCGATGCAACGACAATGGTAAGAGAAATCGATGGAGCCAATCGATAAAGGTAATCTCTCTCAGCGTTTGTTCGAGCAACAAGAAGACATAACGCGGATCTCTATAGCACGGATCTCGGCCGACGTAAGAAGCCGTGTCATCCATCACTCGGCTCGGCCGACGATGCGTAAGAAATATTTTGGGCGATGGTCGTGAAAGATTCCGAGGATGAGAATCCGAGAATGGAACGACCCTCTGATAAATGGGCTCGTCGATGAGGGAGACAGATATTTCTATCGAATCGATTAGCAAACTGTTTCACGTGCATGAATTTATATACTTGGTGTATTCGAGTAGCGATACACGTATTGCGAGTACACGGAATATACATCTATATACGCAAAAGTTCTAAAGACGAGTCGACGTTTTCTTACTTCTCGTTAACTCGTCCGGTTTTAGAGACGTAAAGCGTTTTCAGCACTTCTTCGAACCGTTTTACGATCCATCGAGAGCGAGAGAGAGAGAAAGATGACTCGAGCGTACTTTCGAGCGAAAGTGCGAAGGCGTTTCAAAGAGAGAAAAGAAAACAGGGGCGTGGAGATGAAACGCACGAACACAAGGTTACGCGTTTACGTGAAGAACATCGACGAGGGTAGAGCAAACTCCTTCTATCCGTCTCGCTGCGTGTTGGAGGAAGAAAATGGGAAAGGGTACCTTTTCTTTCTTCGTTCCTTCGTTCTTGCGGCAAAGTACTTATCGAAGATGGCACTTGAACGAAGCGAAAGGAAACCTTAGCGTATCCTGTTTGAGAGAAAGAAACTGCGAGAGAAGAACGGGGAAAGGGATTTTTCTTGGATTAATGACGAGCGACGAGAATAGAGATTTCTTTATGCGGTACGACGAATAACGCGAATTTTATTGTCCCTTCTGGCTGGCTATCTTGAAAATCATTCGGACCGAGTCACGTGGCGGTGTTTCGATAGACTTTACGACTGAACGCGTTTTCTCAATTTTTCTCAGCTGTTCCCAACGACTTCCCATTTTTATCACCTTATCGATATCCGATGGGGGAGAAGGCCGAAGGAACGAGTGCTCGACTGGAAGGTCGCGTGAGCGATTACCGATCTTTTTACTTGATCGCGGACAAACATGACCTATTACGAACGGAGAGACGCCGAGAAATACGACGACGCGATTCGAATCCGTCAAATCCAAAGTAAGGAAATTTCCTTCTAGTTCCGTAAAAATCCTAGATTTTTATGCTCGCGGAGAGCTGTCGATGGCACAATCGCTCGCATCTTTCGTTCCCCCGAAGCGAAGAAGAGAGAAATCTCTGTCGAGAACGGTCGGAGATGCACGGATCGATCGCCAGAGGAAGGTTCCTAAACGCTTTTCATCCATCCCTCTATCCCTCGTCGACGAGTTAAACGATATTTTCTTATATGTCTCGGAGAGAATCGTTAACGAGAAAACTCGCGTATAAATAAAGGAGTAAGAGAGGGGAAATATCGAGGCGTCGGAACATCGGTACTCCCGCAGGAGTTAAATACTGGAAGAGAAGCATCTCGCGTTGCGGTTTTCCCGTTGACGAAACGGTCAACGAACACGCTCGACGTCAACGCTGCTAACGACGAATCTTCCTTCGTCGCTTCGCAAAAATATTTTAAACGAACAAGGAGAAGAAGGAGAGACCCGATACGCGAGAAATTAATTCCATCGACGGATTTCGTAAAAGTCTTTTAGAACTTGGGTTCTACGTTAGTGCGACACGTACGACGACGACGAGGACGACGATCGTTCATCCGGCTAATTCCCTTTGTCAAGGTTTGAGAAGTAACTGAAAAATAGTAATAGTAACGATCGTAGTAATAACAACGACGACAAGGATAAGAAGAAGTTATCGAAAGCGTTAGGACGAGCGTCGTTATTTACGACCAAAACTCGCAGCAGCGGCGAGTGGGGACCCGTTGAAAGCACTTGGAATACATACGTAAGAGTACATAAGAACGAGTTCGTTGAAGGTTTTAACATAAAGTGCATTCGGCTTTCCCTCGAGTTTAAAGACGAAGCTTAACCGGCTGGAAATGATCGCGCGCTAACTGCGAAGAAAACTCACGGTCTTAACTCGGTGACGAAGTTATCGGACTCTTCCGTTTTATCGCGATTGATCCCGATCTCCTAAGGAGAATTCGACCGTAAGTTTTCTTCCTCGAATCGAGCCAATCTCCAAAGATTGGCTTTTTTTTGTTTTCCTTTTCATCGGTCGATCCTTCACCTACCACCTCCGAAAACATCGTTCGATCAAAGAGAATGGACGAGCGAACGACCCGAAACCATTAGTAACAAGCAATAGATTTCTTTTTCTTCGACTCGAGTCCGTTCGATCGATTCGAGAATTTCCTATTTCACCGTCTTGCCTCTTTTCTCTTCTCCTTTTCCTTTCTTTTCATTTCTTTTCTTTTTTCGTCCTTTTCTCTTTCTCTTTCTTCGCCCCCTTCTTCTCCAATCTCACGTTATATAAAAAAAAAAAGTAAAATCGTCCGGTCGAATTTGCGTCTGACCTTAGATCGAGTCAAACTACTTGCGATAGCGCCAGTAGTCAGGAGGCACATACGATTCTTCTCTAAATGGGAAAAAGGAAACCGTGCGATACTTGTAACGAACCTTGACGAAAGCTCGTTTCAGTCGGTTTTGTCGTCGCAAGCTCGATTATCCTATCGTGCATCTCGTATCGCCGGTTCTCCTGAGCCGAGGTAATTTGTAACGAGTAATTGAATCTATAACGAGGATCGTCCGGGAACAAATTGATTTTCGATCATTGCCGAAACACATTCGTCACAAAGCCGACGCTTTGCGTACACTTTGAATGTACTTTGAACCCCGATCCTTGTCGATTCCTTGTCGTTCCATCGAAATTATTGCTTCGACTCGTGACACAGTCCGTTATAACGTTGCTCCTGCGTTATCTCGATTACCTCTAATCGACGCATCTCCCTTCCTCGTTTATCGATCAATATCTTCCAGATGTATGCGCTTGCGAATCGCTCAAGAAGAAAATATCATGCCTGTAGGTTACAGCTACGTATGGAAATCGTATTCAACGAGTTTCCTCGCGATCGGAGGAAAACGAGTTTTCCGTGGGTTAGAGACAATCGAAGTCGGCGCGTATTCGTTAAATAGATCCGAGAAACGCATTCGACGGAAGGAAGGAAAGAAGAAGGATCGTCCTAATGGCGAGTGCACGTCGCGGCCGATCCATAGATACTCGCTTACATACGTGGACGAATTCCGACGCTTCTTAAAATTCTTTTCGCGTTAAATCACTCCGCGATGTGTGTAAAACCGTGTCGGTCGCAGCGCGCATAAGAAATCCGTGCGATCGATGTTTCTACGTGCGTACCACGTACGATGCTCTTACGTCTCCGCTCCTTCGAATCTTACTCGAATCGTAGTTATTCCGGCGAGATAAAGTCCAATAAAAGTGATCTAATCGAGCGTGAATTTCAGATAAATATACGCCGGTCGACGCAAGCATCTCATCGAGGTAGACCTCTTTTCCTTATTTAATCAACCGAACGAGAAAGTCCAAAGGTGAGAGATATAAAATAGTATACTCGTGAGGTCTACTCGAGACGGTAGATCGAAGGGTGGATTTTCTTCTCCCTTCCTTATCTTTTTCTTTCTTTCCTTTTTGTTCCTTCCCTTTCACACCCTTTTCCGTTTGCGTCATTCTCTTCTTCTCCCTCCGTTCCGTCGCATTCTTTTCTCCTCCGTGCCATTTTCACGTTTTTCTCGCGACTATCCTCGCGACTATGGCCAAAAACATCGGAAAGAATTTTTCAACGTTGCGAGAGTTGGCCAGCGTGCACCAAGAAGAATATTTCTCGGGATACGTCGCTTTCTTCCTTTCGCGCCGGAGATACGCCTGTATACTTCATAGCGAGAGATCGGTACGCCTAATAGGTGTATCACTTTTTAAATAAAACTTTGCTTCCTAATAGGGATTTATGCGCTCGAAGACGATCGGATAATGACTGACAGTGTCTTTAACCTCCGTGCCAGTTAAAATACGAAACTGTGTCAAGGTGATGCTCTTTGTGACCTTGGATAGAATTGTACTTAATGGTCTTTAAAGGGAGATCACTTTATCGGTGCTATCTCTCCCCGTAACACTTCATTCGCAGGAATTGCAACAATTTACTGTCAAAATCAAGACCTTATAAATCGAGTCCTTCGTTCGCACGTCCACTTCATCTATATTATTTATCAGCTTATCGTCCTAAATGACAATCGCGAGTTCGTTTATCGCGCGTTTCGTGGATCGTCCAAGAAAATTTCGTCGAGGCCTCGTCGACGAGATGTCGGACGTAAACGGAACCCCCTCCCGATCTAACGAAATGCCATCTCGTATATCCCAAAGCGATAACGGAGCGCAATCCGATTAGGTTCGTTACAAAATCAAAGCGTTAGGCGCTACGTGGCTCGGCCAAGACTCGTGCCACGCGTACCGGATATTCGTTGCGCGTTCCATAATGTTCACAGTAGGTATGCCAGTGCGAAATAAGTTTACGTTGTTTCTCGATCCAATCTCTTTGGGCTAATGGAACAGGACTGGTACAAATGTACGCTCCAATCCTTTCGCGCTTCTATCTTCTTCTACCATCGTCGTCGTCCTCATTTATTCTTTTCATAATATCACGGAATGAGAAAAAGCTTGGTTATTCCGCTTCGAGTAAACTCACTCAATTTTCTCAAAACGTTTACGCGCGTCGAGTAGAATGCCATGGAGCGAGGAACTCTGAACGAGCTTATCGTGCAAATCGTGTTTTCTTCCCTCTCTCGCACGCCCGCACGCACGAACGGACGGACGGAGACGCCGAATCGTCTCGAATCGTTGTTCTTATCGTTCGAGAGTTTGATCGAACGATCGAAAGCATTCTCCAAAAGCTATCTTGTTTTTCAGAGAAAACACCGTCGCTCGAGCTGCAGGATACGCCGAGGCGCGACGGATTAATCTCGGAATTGCATGCGGCTGGAGAATCCTCTCGCTCGTAGCTATCTTCCATCCTATATAGAATGTACAGCGTGCATAGACGAGAGAGAAGAAAAGTTTTCATTCATGCTCCGAATGTAGAATAAAAGGTATAAAGTTATCTCGAGTTCGCACGGAACGCCTATCCTCCTTCCTACCCATTCTCATTTCTCTACATTCAAGGATAACTCGTAAGAACGAAGCAGTCCTCCTCGGTTTCGAGCTTATCCGAGATGGAACGGTAAGGAAAGTGGAGACTCTTAAGTGGTATCGTGGTAACACTAACCTTGTGGGATATTAGAGCCCTTTAGCGGTAAGCTCGACGTCGGTGGATAGGTCCTTCGATCTTGGCGCGCCTTTACTTTCTCTCTTTTCCTTCCCGCGTTTCAAATCCACGTCCAAAGAAAAGGCCTTCCCAAATTCTCTCCCTGTTTCATCGATTTTTATTTTCAGAAATATATTTTTGAAACTCGTAATCGCCTAAGGAAATTCTTACCTTCCGTTGAAACGCGACTCCGGAGAGCCGCTATCCGAATTATCTCCATCCTGAAATATTTTCGTAGGTAACGACGATCGAAACTACCTTTGTCACTTTATATTCACAAATTTGAATTTATTTATAGGAGAACTTTATACAAGTGATATCAGAGAAATATCCAACGGTTTCATATACCGTCGGAAGACGACGTTTCGTGTTACTTTTTTGATACTACGGTCAATATGGCGTAGCTTAACGAAATAGATACGTTAACGAACGATTAACGAGATTCTCCATGATCGGAGCGTCGGACATTGGACTCGTTGCGTAATGTAACCAAGTGTCTGCGCAGATTTCTATACGTACACACGCGCGCACGCACTCCTCTCTCTCTCTCTCTCTCTCTCTCTATGCGTGTGCGTGTGCGTATACACCTACGGTTAACACAATTATCGTCCTTAAAACGTGTCCGTCCTTAATAAAGGATCCTGCCTCGTTGCGTCTAAAAATCGATTACGAGGCACCGTGTAAAAATTTTAACCTTGTTCCATTGTCTCGTTTCGAATGTTTGATGAAATTATTAAGTAATAGACACGCTCCATTTCTATTTTCATATGGCCGACGTAGAAAGGAAAAATTTGAGAGAAGCTAATTGGAATAACTTAAGACTAAATAGATTTATTCGATCACGATAACACGACTAATTATAATTACCACGCCTGCTTTCAACCTTAAAAAGTCGAACTATTTTACCATCTTGCTCGCAATCTTTCAGTCGTCGTAAGAATTACTCGTAATATGGGTATAATTATCTCATTTCGTTTCGAAATAAAATAACGAAGCGTCATTATCTGCCTGCTTTCGAACGTGCGCAATTTTTCGAGAAAAATACCCTCTTTGGTCTGACGATACTTTTGTTAATTCGACTAAATCTATATAAAAGGTCCCTTTGTCGCGCGATATTAAGGCGACACGAATGGACTAATTCATAACTATATATAGCGATAAAATTTGTTCAATCGGATGAGAAATATTTTTGGTCACAAAATATTATTTATCTCAAACGATCCTCGTTTGAGGATTATCGTACGTGTATATACAGGGAATACTTTTTTTACTCTTACGCAGACGAGACGTAACGTTTGACGAAATATCTAGAAGAATGTGATGGTATAAAAGATCTTATAAACGAAAGTTTCGAATCGAATCTCACGATACCACCTACGTGCACGAAGAGATCATTTGAAATATTCGAAACTTCGTTATACGATCAGATACAGATATCGAAGTTTAAATGAAAACGTTACGAGCGAACGTATAAATTAATTAGACTCGTATACAACACGGTTTAGAACTGATTACGCGATACGGCCGAAGCGGTACTTCCATTTCGTACATTCCGTTGATCATAATTTATAAGAAGAATAATTCATCCGCTACAAGCTCGATTATGTTCCCCTTTAAAAACTCTCGACGTAAAATTCTCGTCGGTATGTTCTATTCTTTCGAAACAACGAGAAGTAATGCGGTGGAAAAACTTTGAATAAACTGTTTAAAGAAAGTTCAAAAGCAATTAATACTTACGAAACACGCCTATTATTTATATTCTAATTACGCCGTTATTTTCTCATCGAAAATACAAACGTGCGCCCATACGTTCGCAAAGAATTTTCACAACTTATTCGACTATGTTTATGTATGTACGTACGTATGTACACGCGATAAAACGATAATTTATCTTATCGTTTCTTCGACCGGATAAATACGCGATATCGGCAAATATGCGACGTAGGTAGGTAGGTGGGTGGGTGGGTGGGTGGGTAGATAGGTAGGTATAGTTACGTACTTAGGTTCTGTGCTTCTTACGTTTACGACACTTGCGTATTATTCGGAAAAGATATTTTAGACATTTCGATGTGTTTCGCGGTTTTATCTCGAGTGGAGGAAAGGCAGGTCAGGGAAAATGAAAGATCCGAAAGGAAACATTCGGAATAGTTTTTCTATTATTCGACGATTGACGTTAATTATTCCGAGAGACTCCCTGAGTACAGGTTGAGCGACGATTACCATACTCGATGGATATATTTCTTTCCATCACCGCGTTAGATTCAACCGCGACGGAACAACTTTTTTTAAAACAAGTACTCGTCACTACGCTCGAATGAAATTTCTACGACATTATTCTCGAAAAACGATCCCTTGGAAGGAAGGGGTCTATTATCGGACGTGCGGAACGTGCGTCAACATTTAAACGTTTGTCTTTTTATCTACGAACAATTTCGTGAAAGAGAAAGAGAAA
This sequence comes from Vespula pensylvanica, assembly GCF_014466175.1. Classification (NCBI taxonomy): domain Eukaryota; kingdom Metazoa; phylum Arthropoda; class Insecta; order Hymenoptera; family Vespidae; genus Vespula; species Vespula pensylvanica. The sequence continues at coordinate 8,183,157 of NC_057694.1, forward strand.
ATCCGTCTATTTAGCGATAGAGTCATCTTCGAAGAATAGAGCAATTCCTATTAATTTACTAGCGCGTGCGCGCGCGCGAGAGAGAGAAAGAGAAAACTCGCCGAGGAAGAAGGACGAAATGGACGGAGGGCTAAACTCTCCAGCTATATTTACGTCTACTCGAAGGGAAAGAGAGTAAAGAAAACAAGAGGACGAGATAAAGAGGAAGAGTTGGTCGACCGTTACTTAAAGCTCCGATCCTTTGCTCGTCGGAAAAATTCAATCGAGACGACGACTGAGAAGCACGGACGATTAATCGTAATTTGTCAAATCTCTAACGATCGAACGAGAAACTCCGCATTTCCCCAGCATTCTCGATTTATGCCCAACAAAGTCATATCAAAAAGGACACAAGAGCTCGAGCCGTTTTTTATCGAAATGTACGTTTTGATTCCTTTTTATTCTCGTTTCTCCGAATAACGCTAGATCCGGCTTTTGTAACCTTTCGAAGTAAACGCAATTGATGTCGTTTCGAGTACCGCCGAAGGGCCAAAATATATGCTTTCGATAACTTTTATCTACGACTTTTTGTAGCGATATAACATTTTCTCGTTAGTTTTGATAACGCATTCTTTTTTGCGCCTCTCTCTCTCTCTCTCTCTCTCTCTAAAAACTTTAGAAAGAAGCAGTAGAAATATTTCCTACTACCTCCAAGTAGAATATTATCCCTCTCGCGTTAAAAAACAGATCGAACCCCTCGAACGGTTGATAAAGCGACGAGCCAATAACAACTTGTTTTCTTTCGTGTCGGCTAAGCTACGATTGTGCGATAAAAGAGATATTAATAAAAAATATTTGACATCTGTTTTCATCGTATGTAATACATGTGTAATTATCACGTTTCCTTTGGTTTCATCCCCTCGTTCGCGTACGAAAAGGAATCACGATTGGTACGAAAAAGATTCGCGATTGGTCCAACGAAGCTCTCGACCGTGCAACTTCTTTTCTATCTTTTTCTAGATCGCTCCTTGCACAGCGTTTATTTAACGAAGCTTCCTCTCGATTAAATTACACCATTCACGAGGAAATTAATCGAGTTTCGATGAATAGAACGCTTTACCTTCCCTGATGCGTAACGAATCGGAGCGGATTCAATCGCGTCCATATGGGAACAGACTGACAACGAGAATCCAAGCCGGACTTTGTCGGAGAATTACACGTATATCCATAGACTATTTAAATAGGAACGTTCGAACGACAGTTAATATAACAGAGTGGTCGTAGGAGTAAACGTAGCGATAAAAAAATTCATCTTTCCGAGGTATATTTTTCTAATAACTTTTTCTCGGGATATCCCATTTAAACGCTGCCGTTTTATATATATCGGATGGCAAAGTATCGTATTCCTCGTTGCTGCTACGAACAACCATCCTTCGAACCGATCTTTCTTTCAATTCTTTATACGATATATCGACGTGATTCAAGGAGCAAATTTACTTCTCGATTACCAACAGATTCGAGCAACGCGTGCTTTACGAAGTATAACATCGTACGTGGGTAAACGGACGTACGAGCAACGATGATCTCGGCTCCGATGCGTTTCGTTACCAGGTTACTCGATCGCGAGGAAAAGATTCGTTCCATCGGAAATTGCTAGTACGCAAAGGCTTCGAGTTCGTTCCGTTCGGCCGCTTTCGAGAGGAAACTTCGAAGATACGAAGTACGTTGCGACGATACGTTGCGTTCCTTTAAACGCAAGTCGCTTTATACCCTAGCACAACGTCCGGCGTTTTGCTGCAGGACGGTCGATCGAAGAGATACGCGATGCCGCCGTTCTCTTCCTTATCCCGATCGGAGCGAAGCTCCCCTTGGCGGTCGAGAATCGAAGGGGAAACGTCCTTGTTATCCCGAGCGGTCTTCTTCGAGGCGGGAGAAGGAGATGGAGTCGGTCGAAGAGCGGTCTCGATTTTGTCGACGTCGCTCACGCTGGATCGTCCGTAGCGTTGGAAGGCTTGTTGCGAGGCGTTAGCAGGGACGTTGGGAGCTCGGAGCACGGGCTCCTCGTTCTTCTCGAGAAAGTTGCAAACGCTTACGCGTCTCTCTCTCAGGAGGGACTTACCGAGACAGGAGGAAGTCGGACGTGCCAAAACGTCCATTCTGTCGAACTGGCAAACGCTGCTGCCGCGATCGCGGAAAGATGGCCTCGCAAGCACGTCCATTCTGTCGAAGTGACAAATACTCGAGCCCCGGTGATCCCTCTGAAGGGGTCTCGCCAAGACGTCCGTTCTATCGAAGTAACAGATACTCATACCTCGATCTCTCTGCGACGCTCTGCTCTGAAGAATCTGATACTCTCCGCGATCGACCTGACACACGCTCATACCCCTCTCGCGTTGTTGCAGCAACGGCTTGTCCAACGACTTACAAACGCTCGTCCTGCGTTGACCCACTTTCGATGGTTCCGTAAGCGCCGCCGTTAACATCGGTGCTTCCTTCGAACTCGCCGTCCCCGCTTCCTCGTTCTCCGGCCGATCGTCCTCGACGCTATTCCTTACGGTGGTGCACTCGGCCAAAACGAGAGACTGCAGGTCGAACGCGCTCTTGGCTCGTCTCGGTGTCTCCTGTTCGACCGCGACGAGGGACGCGCTGCTCGAACCGACGAAGACGCTGTTCTGTCTCGGCCTCCAGCACTCGGTGGTGCTACTGGCTACGCAGCTACCCTGGTGCGCCGGATGATCCTGCCAGTGGACGTTAAATTTCGAGTAAGTACGGTGCTGCCGAGTAAGACGAAACCGAGTTTCGGGTTCGTTTCGTGCTTCCTTGCTATCTCTATCGACGCGTATACCTTTCTCCTTCCACCGCGAGCCCCCGCCTCTTTTTTCCGAGCACTTTCCGCTCTACGTTTGCAATTATCTCGGCCGACGTGCTTTCGCAGTTTTACTTCGTTTCGCGCGTAATGCATTCTAACACGGTATATGGAAAAGTTTCGCTAAAAGTCCACCTATTTGTCTCTTTTCCGATACATGTCGCGCTGATAAAGCGTCTTGGCCCTACCGCGAGAAGCTTCAAGCTTAAAGGAAAAAAGTGGAAGAGAAAGCGAACAGAAGTCGCGTGCGCGCTGCTCGTGCTGTTGATCGTTACGATTGATACAGGCGTCGGATAGTTACACAGAGAGAGAGAGAGAGAGAGAGAGAGAACGATAAAGTCGGAACGACTCTGGAGCGTACGACGAAGGAACAAGCGCCAAGTTTGTTCCCGTGGGAACGACGAATAACGTGGAATGTACTTTGAGTCGCAAACTCTCAAAACCGACGAGTTCGCATCGCCGACGTAACATTATTTTTCCTTTAATGTCGACCTTTTACTCGCGATCGAATCTTATCGAACCCTATTAGATATCTTTAAAATTTGTTTCTTGCCTTTTTTCACCTTATTCTACTCGATATCCCGCGATGATAGCTCGCCCGTTTCCATACGTTATGCGAACGAGGATAACGAGCTTGAGGTAGCAGGGTTGTTATCGTCGTTAAATATTTTTCTTATTATTAATCCACTCGAGCACGAAGGAACGACGTCGAGCGAATCGATCGACTATTTAATAAGTAGATGATACGGATAATAAAGTCGAAGGCAAGAGCTCTTCGATATCTTTGCAATTTCGAAACGTAAACTTTTACGAGCCGTCGACGGGTCTCGTCGACGAGGAGGCTGGCTCTCCACCTCCGCACCGTTTTACGATAAAACGAAACAATTCGATCGTTTTCAAATTCGGCGAAACGATAGTTAACGTTTGGACCGAGCAGCATCCGACAGACGTTCTTCTCGGGCACAATTTTGGGTCGACGATGATCGATAGATAATAATCCATCGACCAACATTCGCCTTTATCCTATCCGCTCCGAACGAAATCCGCCGGGGATTTTCAATTCGAAGCTGAGCTTTGTAAGTTAGGAGGAAGGACGGTTAATTCGAGCGATCCTCATTATCGGAAAACATTCGACGACGATAAGAGACGCGCGTTCGCTCGATCATTTGCCGGAACGGTCTTCTCTCCGAGTGGTCAGAATCGTCCCCCCACCTCCCCCCCACCACCTTTCGTTCAATGCGACACCGCGACAAGCGACGCGTTTCCATTTTGCGTGGCATTTTCATTCGCACTGGCTCTCGTCGACGCCCTTTCCGTCGTCCTTTGCCAAATCGAATTTTCTAAATAATTTACTTAAGCGTCGGTTATCGACTCTCGCACGTAATACAACTTTCGATACAAGCAACTTTCTACGAAGAAAAAAAAATATGACGACAACGCTCTATGGAAAAATCAACGCGACTTGCCGATTTTACCTGGCAGCGTTTAACACGGTTAACACGGTTTACGATTTATTTACGCGTTATCGTCGGAAATAGATTCCGTTAGCGTCGTACGCTAGCTACGATTTCTCCTCGTCGTTTTTCTCGCATTTTTCACACTCGGAAACGTGCGATAAAAGTGCGAGCTAATATCATTTGGAGTAAAATTTCGAGAAAGATTTCTTCCGAAGCGACCACGAGAGAAACAACCTCGCGTGGCTTGATACCTCGTAATAGATATCTCCTATCGTTACGGTAATATCGCGTTGCTACCGGAAAAGGAACTCTTTATGCAGATATTCTTGGTGTCCTGTAAAAAATGTTAGAACGATGTAAGCGCTACGTTTCGTCTCGGAAATGCGTTGACTTTTATTTTCGGTCATCCCATTAAGAAATACGCCCAGAAGCCACGGCTTCTAACGAGAGCAGCTTAAACTCGACGAATCGTGATAGAAGTTTTAAAAACGTTCCACTCTTAACGCTCGTCCATATCGTAGTAAAATTTTTCTCTAAAAATATTTCTTCTTTCGTATCCTACTATGTAAAGGCTCCCGTATGTATCCCGGAAGGACAATTTCTCTTCTTCTCGATCGACTATAAATATTCGGAGACGGTAAAGTGAGGGAACGAACCGGGGACGTTGCACTCCTAGTCGGATGAGTATTTTCGTACGCACCGCGGACGCTGGGAGCTACTCGAAGCGTACGTCGATTCTGAGATCTCTTTATCGTCAAAACGTTTCAATGAGAACCGATCGGTGCATCGGATAGGTAGGTAATCGAGCCGTTTCGATCGAACAATAATCCACGTTGAAACGCCGTTGAAAGGAATATTGGTGGGGGAAAAAAAAAAAAAAAAAAAAAAGAGAGATCGCAAGAACGTCGAAGTCGTATCGTTTCTTTGTCGGCTTACTCGTTACTTGAAAAGTCGGAACTACTTTCAATTCGTTTGAACTCGCGCGGTCAATGGTACGTCAATCGAGAAATACGGCAAACGTCAACAAAGTCCTGCCGGAAGCTTTACGCGCGCGAACATTAGTCTTCCCGCGTTTCCCGCGCTCCTATTGCCAGTCCTATGCTTACAACGTGTAATCTTGTAACAAAAAACGATAACTCGGAATCTCTGCTTTCGATCGATCGAAAGCTTTCGTCGTATCTACATTTCTCTGATCACGATTGAAAATGTTAACAGGTTCTCTCTTTCTCTCTCCCGATGAGATAAATCAAGAGAAATATTTTACTCGATACCACTCGACGTTTCTCAATTTACTATCGAGCCACTTCAACATCGATATTCTGCCTACCTACGTACGCATATACTATGTAGATGCATCGTCCATAGATAACTATAGGTACCGATAGATACCTATAGATGCCTCTAGACACCTATATACATATACGAATGATAAACGACCTTGCCTTCGAGTTTACGTTATAAAATCCTAACAGAAACGATCTCGTCGTCCGGAGAATTTGCTTCTCGACGTTTCGAGAAAACTCCAAGAAGAATTCCAACATCCTTCGCGTTTCCCATTTCATCTTGTTACACGGTGATCCGGGTCTCGCGTTTTTTTCCTGATTATCCTCGGTGCTTCGTTTTCTTCTTTATTTCTCTATCCAACAAAAGTATAAGATCTACGATCGTACTCGAAATTTCTTTTTTTTTACGTCGCACCTTTTTCTTTGGAGAGATTATCTCCCTGCTCTCGTAAGAATAAACGATGAGAAGGCTTGAACGTCAAAAGACGTAATTCGGGTGAGAAAAATGTGAGAGAAACGGAAGAAAAATGGAAAAGGAGAAAGGGATTCTAAGAGGTCGTTCTTACTCGAGCGTAGGATCGTTATGTAAGTACGCGTTTATTCCGATGATGCTCTCTCTCGCTCTCTCCCTCTCTCCGGGTTGCGTTCGGCGTGCGTCAGAGGTCTCGGACAAGAAGGGAGGTCGAACGAGTAATGGATACGGCAGGAACGTCGATCGACCTCGCTTTGACATTGCTTTCACTCGGCAGGGATGCATTTTCGCCATGTACGAATTCATTCTAATTCCGTTGATTTGACCATTCAGCGTTGATCGATCGATCGGACATGTCGCACGAAGGGTCGTCCTACTCGAATCCAAGAGCCACCGGCTCGACATAGCGGTAATCCGTTTGAAGCACGCCGTCGTCAACGATCAACGATCAACGATCAGGTTGCGCAAACTTACTCGAAGAGAACTTACAAACTCGAGCCTAGGCATGGTGTAACGACCTTAAGAGATTAATCGACCTAAAAGTTCTCCTAACGTCTTACGACTGATCCGTTCTTTCGCGACCCTACTACGTTACGGATTACGAACGAAAATATTCAAGTAAGCCGATTTGACCGCACCGAGGAAACAGCTACTTTCTACTTAATATTTTTTCTAGGGAGGTTTTAGGGAGCAAGCGGTAGAAGGGGGATATGCTAAACTAAACTAAGGAAGCTCCAAGAAAGAAGTGTCACGAACAAAGTTTACAAGAGAAACTGATCAATGGAGTTCTAACCGTAAGCGCGTTCATGTCGACCATCGTGCAGCTTTGCCTGTGTTGTTGCTGAAACTTTGGCTGATAGGGCTCCAACATTCTGATCTTTCCCCATCGATTAAAAAATAACGCTATCGCTGCGACCCAAAGGACGAGAACTAGGACGACGATCAGAGCTTCCTCGGCTCTGACCACGACCGCACCCGTTTCTGGTATTCCTGAAAGAACGAATATAAAAGAAAAGAAAAATCGAAAGCTTTTTTAACCCGGACGCTTTGTTCACGAATCGTTCACGATCTTTAAAAAGGAAATGAACGACCAATTAAAAGACCGATCTTATTCGAGTCCACGGAGCGTTTTTATCCAAAGCAAAATGTTTCCTCTGCCCTAGCCATCGTTCCAAGCTCGATACGATAACGACTTTCGTGCGAGTGAAAACCGGAAAATACGACACGCGCAACGTACGTACGTACGTACGTTTGTCGCTGCACGATTCGATCCGTCTTCTCTCTCGTATCTCGCCGTACGTAATACAAGCATCCTTTGTTGCACTTTCCGAAATGCGTCGATCAATAACGATAGAAATTTTCAAACCTCGAATCTAAAGTTTATATAACGCGAACAATTGAAATATGGATCGTTAAGATTGCTTCTCGATTTACTAGTTTGCGATTCTAATTCGTCGTGCGATATAATCGATAACGATAAATCAGAAAATCGACATATTTATTGGGAACATCCGAGCGTCTCTGTAAAACGGTGCTGGTGCATTTACCGAACCTTCTCTATGAGTAATGCGCGTCCGTCGGTGTCCGTACTCGCGCGCGCGCGCGTGTGTGTATCGTGAAACGTTAGATTTATAGCTCTTAGAACTCGCTATTACGACACCGAAATGATCTAGGATGTCGTAGATATTTGACGAAGAAGACGATAAATCGTCTTGATGGCAAAGTCGTCGATCAAAAAAGATTAGCACGATCGCACGATTCCGCTTTAGTTTTAATCACTGGCTCCTTCGTATTTATCGGATAAATATAAGACGAAACGATTGACAATGTTTTAAAACCGATCTCGTTCCTGTTCATCTTCGGACCTCATTTTCGAGCTTATCACCTGGATATGTTGAATTTAATTCGATGCCGGCATCCAATTCCGAGGGTATAGACCCAGCAAGGACGGTGTCGTCCGGTGCTTCCTCGAGCATCACCTCGATTTTTGTTACGTCACCTGAGAAAATACGAGCATCTCCATAATCTATATACGTATACATATATCTCGACCATTTAGTACGCGATACCGACGCTGACTACTTACCGCTGACATTGACGTTTTGGTATTTAACGGGCAAAGGGGTGACATGTCGATGTTTTCTGACTCGATCGCCACCCTCCACCGCGAACGAATTGCTTTCTTCTATCAAAAGTCTAAAACATAAAGTAAACGATACGTTTATTATCAATTAGTTTTCCAAACAGGTTAAGCGATATGAAGTTATTACGCTACCGTGGCCGATAATTTTTGCGAAAAGCATCGATACGTTTACTTACTTTGCCGTACCGACAAGCCCTCATCCATTATTCAACGAACTCATCTGGCAAACTTTGGTATAGGTGTACGAACGATCTATCTCGCTTTTACCGCACAAAATTCGGCCATAGGGCTAACCATAATCCGATTGCATTATGTAATGTTCTACAGAGGCTCAGCCAATAATGCGATTTCTCGAATTCCACGATGAATTTGAAAGCGGGAGAGAGAGAGAGAGAGAGAGCGAGCGCGCGCGCTTAAATGTAAGAGGAAATAACATAATCGGGGAAAAATAGAAAGTGTTATAATGTCCTATACTATAGGCTGAGGAGACGGGAAAATGAAACGACTCACGTGCGACGAAGCTTTTCTCTATCGACGAGTGTACATAAATACTTGTGAAAAGGGATGTCGCAGCAACAGAACCCAATTCAAACTCTCGTATTTCAGGAGATGTGCTTACCGCTAAAAGCTTGGCAGACAACGGATAAAGAGCGAGAAAATCATGCCGGGGATAGGAAGTAAGCAAAGATAATTACATCGAGACTCGTTCTTTTCCTTTCTAACGACATCTCTTATCTCTTTACAAGACTTACGTTCCTGCTCGCCATTCTTCCCGACGACTCCAGATTACGTTTCAAAAGGGGGAAAAAAAGGAAAGAGCACTAATTGCTTACGATTAATAAACGAGAGATACCTAACTCTAATCTTCCAAGAAATTTTTATCCAATTTCGAAAGTGCCTCCCATCGTAATTGAAACCGACTCGTTTTAAATCGACGATATTAAATTTGTAAAGAATGTCGTGGATTTTGTTACACGCTAACCGGTATTTCGTTATGTAAAGCTGTTAACGGGGAGTCTGGTTAGGTAACAGTTAATAAGCGAGGACGTTCAATACATGAAAAAGTAGCTGGAAAGATAATTGAAGGGCTGCCGAAGAAAGATACGGTGCAGCCCCGTAGGCTAATCAATACAGAAGCGAAGAAGACGCGTCTTATGAAATTTTCTAAGCAACGCTCCTCTCTCTCTCTCGCGCGCGCGCGCGCGCGCCTTTGTCGCTACTCGAGTCACGAATCGCGACAACGACGCAACTTGAACGTTTCTTTATCGCAATCTAGCAAGATCTTCCTTCTATCGTCGTAATATCGGCGTCGTAAAACGCTATACGCAATAAAGCGATGAGCAGAGTACCATTAACTTACCAATATATGTACTTTAATCGTGAAACGTATTTGCTTTTCATCAACCGGTCGAGATATTCTTTTCATAAGAGGACCACACTACGTAAAGCGATAATAAAGTTGTTGCTTGCGAATGAAAACGAAAAAGTCAGTTCCTCTTTCCTTTACGACGAATTTCAATTCTCGTCCTTCTCATCGTCCATCTTCGATAAAAGATATAGCGAAAATAAAAGATAAACGAAAGAGGAGCCAATAAGCGAATTTATGAAGAGGAATCGAATCGGACGAATACAAAAAAGAAAAAAAAATTCTAAGAACTTGAGATATATAAGTGAGATTAAACCAAACGTATCTCCTCGTTTAATCAAGAGAAAAATATTAAAAGATTATTCACTTTTAATCGCACAAATCGATCTTAATCGAACGGATACGTTCGGACTTTTCTTTTTGCGACGACTCGAGTCTCACGCGGAGTGATTTGTCTCGTTGCTAGCTAAAGACGGGTAATAAATTTGCGGTGGTAAACTGGAAACGTCATTAAACCACGCTTGAGAAGGTACGACTGTTCGAAACTTGTTCAACTTTGACAGCACTCGTGCGCGTCGTCCACGAATTACACACGTAGGTATGTGTACAAACGTACGTAGCTATGCATATACGCTCTCTCAAGCGCAAGACAAACGGTTCTACGAATCAAAGAAATGTCATTAATTTCCTTAAACATGTCGTATCTATCAACGAAGAAGTTAGACGTATTTACGTATGCTTTCGTTATTTATTCGAGCGAAACTTGGACGAAAAGAACAGCGTGTAGTTATATACGGTGTCGTACGCGGGCTAAACCGACGCGGCGGATACAGTGTCGTGTGTAACGTTGAAAGACTTTTTCGGCCGAAAGAATGGAGAAAATTATTTCCTTCGATTTTAGAAAGGCCGAAGACCGAGAAGGGATTGGAAAGCCGATAAAATTCCGGAAGGTAAGAGTCGTTTCGATGAGACGATACGTGTCGCCCGCAGGAAAATATTTCCCTCGCGAGTTTCCTTCGTGAGAACGATTAGAGCGAAGGAAAGAAAGAGAGAAAATACGCTCGCTTCCATTCTTTCATACAACGTCCCTTTGTTTTATTTCTCTCTCCTCTCTCAATTCTTCCTTATGCAACGTTCTTCCCGTCTTCGTGTCAGAATCGAGAAAAGTTTGCTCACGACAATACGCCTTCGTATCGCGATGGTAACCTTGAAAGTCCTTCATCCTATTTACGTACTCGCACGAATACCAGCCGCTTCACCGACACGTTCGATGAATCGTAAACGTAACGGCCGAACGATATCTCGATCCATTCGCCTTTGCGCGAATATCGTAGGAGGATAACTTTAAAATGATTTAATAAATAAAATTACACGGTCCTAAAGATTGAACTCTAACTCGACTCGCTGCCATTACGTCTCCCTATTCGCAAGCTGCTCGTCATTTCGACGAGCGGTACGCGCGATTTTTAACGTTGCGCTCGACTCGCTGCAAACCCCTAGATTCAACGGATTAGTTGGACGGCTCGACTTCGTTACGATCGAAGCTAATAGCTTTCGATCCTAATAGGCCTCCTGTAGTTTTTCAAACTTTCGTAGACGCAATCCTCCCTTTCCCTTCATTTTTTTTCGAGATACTCGAGTCGTCGCAAACGAGTTTACTCGCGACGAGATGCCTGTGCAAACTTCCTTTCTTCGTACCACGACGTACGTTTCGGAAAGGCAAATAAATCCTTTCCATTCGTTCATATCTACATCTAGAATAATTTCGATTCAAGAACGACGGATAAATATAATCCGATTCGCGCACCGAAGAAAATAAGAAGCATCGAAAGAAAAAGCATCGCATGCGCAAACGCAATCCAGACGCGGCTACCGCGTCTATCGTGTAAACAATCTGGTATGACATTTATTATTTCAAACCAATCGATGAATCAAACCGATCGAAAACTCGCGTTCTTAGACGAATGGCAGCCGACTACGTGGTTAAATTCTGTTTAAAATTATTACTTGTAACGATACAATGAAAATATTGGATGGATATATTTAACGCGAATCGAATATCGTCGATCGATCACGAAATCATCGGATTGATCCTCGGAGATCGGACGAGATATACCTCCTTGATATCTAATGATATATTTGATACGACGACGTTTAGCGTTACGATGCCGGTAACATCCGTAACAAGGCGAATTCTTCGCGTGGTTATAGCTTCGAATCAGCCTGGATTCAATTTTTCACGAGAAATGTTTCTAATATCTATCCTATTACTTCCAACCATCGATCTGATGCAGCATAACTGGGCTCAAGGTTACGACACGAGTCTCTCTCCGGCAGGATGAAAGAAACGCGAATCAATGGATTCCTAATGCCTTCCAACTATCGCGATTCTTCCACTACGGCGAGACGGATTGTTGCGATGTCCGAGTTGCGACGACGATTCTTTCATCGACGCGCCTATATATTTTACATTTACGCTAAAACGATACATCTCTAATTGTTCGAACTGACGTTACTAAACGTACCTCGCACGATCGTGTTGTTACTCTTCCTTGAAAACGTGCTTTACAAAATTACTATCTCCAAGACGATCTCACTCTCTACGTAAGGCCGCTTCTTCCTGCGTAATTGTTAATTATCGTTCGCATACGGCTTCCTCGAGTCATAAGGATTTATAATCCAGAATAGATGTAGCCTCGGCGATAACTCGACGATTCGAGCCGAAGACGCGCGATACCGCTTCTTTCTCTTCTCAAAATTTTCAAAACAACAACATTCCGATACAATGGTTATAACCTTACGAGAAAAAGAAAGAAACTATTGATACGAACGAAATCTCGTAAACACTTTTCTTTCTTTCTCTATTTCGAAAGGAGGAGGGCAGCGAATACAAAGACCGAATCGTCCTAGGAAAGAGAGAGAGAGAGAGAGAGAGAGAGAGAGAGAGAGAGAGAGCTCTCGCAAGGTAAAGAGAAAAAAGACGGAGGAATCCGATTTCGTTAAAAAAGGTCTAACAAGATTGGTCACGGGAACGATGCGTTTAAAATTTGATTTGCTTCCTTCGCGATAGGCTCCGATCGGGTTGGCGGAGGGTGGAGAGAGGGAGGGAGAAAAAGAGAGAGAGAGAGAGAGAGAGAGAGAGAGAGAGAGAGAGAGAGAAGCCCGTATTTCAGAGGCCGTACCACCAAAGTCGTCCATCAATCCTGCGAGTGCTTTTAGGTACCCCGAAGCAAAGTACCGATGTATGTACATATCGTATATATGTACCTATATATAGACAAATACACACGATTTGCAAAATTCTTCGCTCGGACGAAAAAATTCTCGCGAATAATACGTACGCTACGTTACGCCGCAGGTAGGAATATTTTTATTCGTGAAACTTTTTTTAATACCGTAAAATTTCGCACGCAACTATCGTTATAAGCAAAGATTCTCGCCGATCTCCGTCGCTTTATGCTCCAAAAAAGAAGCTTCTTACCACCGAGGGGATGGTAGCCAGAAGAAAAAGATTTGCTATTCTTTACACGAAAATAAAGCTTCGCAGTCGGGATGACCTAAATATTCGACGAACGGTCGGTTTTTTTTCTCTCCCTCTCTCTTTTTTCTTTTCCGGCTAATCGAGGACGATGGTAAATCTTATGTACAGTTATGCCGCAATCGGTATATTCTTTGAAAAAAGTGCCAAGGAAACATTAGCGATTTTTCAAATTCTCCTTTCCGTCAATTCCCATTAAACGGAAATATTAATTCGATACTTTTTATCTCTACGAGCCTTATAATATCCTCATCTACTTAATTACATCCAAGGATATAAATATATTTGATATAACATATATTTAATATACGACAAAATTTTCTTCAACCTTGGATGAAATAAAAATATGTCCGTTTAAACGATATACCCTAAACATAATGAATTCTTTTATACAATTCGATTCTCTCCTTCGAATATGTACTTATTGATTAACACGTGTCATGATGCTCGAGACATTAAAGAAGAATACAAGTTACGTGTATATATACGAGCTGTCATATTTAAAACGTACATTCGTTCGAAATCATTACATTCGAAATAGATACACAGCTATAGCACGCTTTTCGTATCGCTTGAAATATTAACCTTTTTTCCATCGAAGAAATGATAACGAAGAAAACAAGTCAAAAAGCATTATACCGCGATGATCGGCAGCTTTCGCAATATGGCGTTATATTATTATAAAAAAAAAAAAAAAGAAAGAAAGAAAGAAAGAAAAAAGTAAGAAAATAGTCAAAAAGAAAAGACAACAATGCGAAATAAGTGACTAACCTTTGAATTTGACGCAGTACACTTCCCTGTCCGCTACTTTTGAAAGATGCGTTTCTCGATGTGTTTTTCTTGACACTTGTTCCCTGCTCTATCAAAACGATCGAGAAAAACACAAGTCTTTGTTGTCGAAGAATTTGGAAGAAAATAATAAGAGAAAAGTGTCGAGAGAGGCGCGAAACTCGAACCGTAATCGCCTAACTTCTCCACGTGACTGACGGAAAGAGTAAGTGCGCGTATCCCCTCCAGTTAGGCGGATCGCAGAAGCCGAAACTAAACTACTCACAGAGCGCAGGTCTACGTTTACCCTCAAGAGAGGGGAGGGAGAGAGAGAGAGAGAGAGAGAGAGAGAGAAATAGTAAAACAAAATAGGTCTTCCAAAACAAAACACAGAGCAAGACGCACCTAAATTTTATAATCTATTCGCACTGTAGTAATAATAATAATAATAGTAGTAGTAGTAGTAGTAGTAGTAGTAGTAGTAGTAGTAGTAGTAGTAGTAGATCATTCATACTTTTTAAATCATATATTTAATATTATTTTTCTTAACATACAAAGTATAATATACTTCCTCGTAATAAAAATCTCTTTCGATTCTTGATAAAAGTAGAAAAATAGTAAAGGTATGAAAAATGTATATACAAAATATAAATATTATATAATTAGAAATACATTTGTATAATACCTGTCATCAATTTATAAAATATCTCGTTCTTTATTTCGATAACTTCATATTACGTTCCGTAGTAATACATTTTACGTTCCGAATTATTCAAATAAACATTTAATGCATTGGAAAAAATCGTGCTTAATTCCTCAAAATTCTCGTATATAAAATAAAAAAGAGTAAATATTATTTTTGACTCTATTTCTCCATCCATTTCTCGTAGTCGCCTTTTTGCATGTACCTTCCCATAGCACCATAAAACATATGCTATTTTGATTAAATCGGCTTCCCACGAGTTGCGTCGTTTACATCTGGTAAGCATTTTCATCGAAAGAAAAAATATTCTATCTAGCATCATTTCCGCGTCGTGTACAGACTGCATCTCATGAAGGAGCATTTTAAATTCTGGGATGGCGTTTAAACTACTAAACAAAGGACAATGCTTGTAGTAATGAGTTAACAACTTTAAAAGTTTACCGGTCAGTGGTATAATAGAAACATCGATACTGCGTAAAAATGAATAACCAATTTCAGACAAACCATGAAGTTTCTCAAAGTTATTTATAAATTCTTTTGGATCCAATATAAACGAATTTGCAATGTATATTTGATCTCTTGCAAATGATGTATTCTTCGTAATCTTATTGTTTGTACCGCAATTTGTTAAACTACCACTTTTTATCTCATTGTTTGCGTTAGTACCATTTAGTCGACTACCGCTTGCTCGACTATCCCTTGATTTGTTATCATTTCTTTGACTATCATTTGGTTTATCTCTTACTTTCCTATCGCTTGGTTTATTACCATTTGGTTGATTATCATTTGGTTTGTTATCATTTCTTTGACTATCATTTGGTTTATTATCTCTTGCTTTCCTATCGCTTAGTTTATTACCATTTGGTTGACTATCATTAGGTTTATTAGCATTTGGTTGACTATCATTAGGTTTATTAGCGTTTGGTTGACTATCATTAGGTTTATAACCATTTGGTTGACTATTATTAGGTTTATTAGCGTTTGGTTGACTATCATTAGGTTTATTACCATTTGGTTGATTTTGTCGACAACCACTTGGTTTATTATCTTTTGGTTTTCTATCCTTTGGTTTGTTACCATTTCTTTGACTATCGGTTGGTTTATTACCATTTGATTGACTATCGCTTGGTCGATTGCCACTCTTGGAAGAGAAAAGCTCTGCTCTTGATTGAACTTTCCTAACGTAACGTACTATTTCTGCTTTTGAATTTGCATTATTTTTTATTTTATTATACGCCTTACGATGACGTTTATTTCGTAAAGTAGCTTCGTAGTCTTCTAGAACCTTACCATGAGAACTATTAATAATATCATGCGCAAATTGTGTAGATAATACAGTATTAGCAAAAAACATTGCATGCGCTACAAAGGAAACCACGTCGACCATATCGACCTTACGCTTTTCCCGATACTTCTCGACGATACGATATCCGTTGAATCCGATACAAGCGACGTTGACAGATATATTACCAATTACTGCTGTATTATACGCTACTCTGGTAGCTAATCCTATATTTTTACCAGTTTGCGCAACTTTTGAAAGTATTGAACTTCCCTTGGTCAATGCAAACCCCATTGTATATCCGGCAACGCTGATCCAGGATGACAATGCATTTCTGTCTCTAAGACTAACAGATTCTTTATGCGATTTACGATCGATTAAATTATGTATAGATCTGCCAAACATCCAAACACCGCCAAAACTTGTCGCTGTTGTTCCTGTTTTAAAAAAATTATCCCGTTATTCGATTAGAAACGATTTACATTCTAAACGTCAAATAATAACGCTACGAATAATATTTGTATTACCTGCCAACATGACCATAGGTGCGATAGGAGTAAACCATGACAAAGCAGTAATTCCAAGAGCGCCGAAACTTAAAACGCTAGATGCCACATCTATGTGGTTAACGATTTTAGTGTTTAACGAACATACCGGTGAAAAATGAATTGCAAGCAATACTGTAGAACTCTTTTCCGTTATATCTAATTCAAGATCTGCTTCGTAATATCCATTTTTGGGTACTACCATAATACAAGGGAACAATTTATTATGCGTCAAATAATCGTTCCAATTTAAGTATAATCTTCCATCGTGGTCTACATATTGTATATTATACTTTTCCTCGAGATCGTCATATGAACTTACTTTGCTATGATTTCTAATTTTAAAAATTGGAATATACTTAATCTCTCTGTTAGCTGTCTGGTTAGATTGTTCTGGTATTTCACATGTAACGTTATATAAGACACTGCAGAAAATACTCCCATCCGACTCCTTACCATAATTCGTTATTTGATCGTATATCGAAGATACCATTTTGCTTCTATATTGTATTTGTTCGTCGCCGTCAGTCGATTTTTCTTTATTTTCTGGAATACGATCTATCAAGACATTTGATTTATTCTTAACATTTTCTATCTTATCGATTTACGTTCATCCTCGTAATTACCTAATGCATATCCAATATATTGACGTAATATGTCGAAATCTTCCGCTTCATATTTATTCCAATCAGGAAGAAGTTCATAAAATTCCTGTTGTATGGTTTTGGCAATCCTTATCATGTTTTTCTGTTTAAAATAGGACAAGAATATATATATGATAAACTATGCGAAGAAAATAATTATATTGTACGAGTGTAGCCTATCGTCTTTTTATAAATTAATATCTATATTTAAAAACTGATAATTATGATCTTATAAATATTACAAGTATTGCGAATAAATTAGTCGAACCGAAACGATAAAAATCAAATTATTTGCAACAACTTATCGCTAATGCAGTTAAAATGTGCATTGTTTATTTTAATTTCACATTTAAATCATATAATGAAAATTATATTTACCCGTATATCGTCAGCTACGTCGATCGACATTATTTCAGCTTTACGACTGCGAAGTAAACTACGAAATAAACGGGGAATTATTCGAGCTTATCTCAAGTTATCCGAGCTTATCTTAAGTTATGCATGATTATATATAACATTACGCATTGCCAACAGCGATAGAAATTTATATAGAAAGATTTTCTTACTTGCGGATTAATTACCACGGGAACGAATGACGAACGTTTCGTATATAGCAAAAATTTCCAGATTCTTGTATCTAACCTGTTCCAAGCTATTTATTAATAGTTGCTAATAATCCAGTTACACGCTAGACGGGTTTTAACGAAATGATCTGTACAAATTTTGGGAGTAGGTTCTAGGGATCGAAGTAAAAAATACCCTATGGACGTTGATTCGAAATTATCAATCATCAATCTGATGCAGAAGAAGAAAGCTAAGCGCTTTAACGCGATCGTTTCTTTAGGCATTGCAAGAAAATTTCGAATCGTCGTAACTTCAGCAGTAAACGATTCATAGGACATTTTTGATTTGTTCAAGCCTTTGAAATTAATACCCAAAGTTCGTACAGATCGTTCAGTTGTATCCTATATATTTGTACAAATCATACATTCCTCTAGATATATACGTATTATATACAACACGCATCTCGTTACGATTTGAAATAACAAGAGATGAAACTACTGTTGGATCTTTTTTTTTTTTTTCTTTTTATCGATTCAAGTATAATACTCTTTTGCAGTTTAAAAAAAAGAAACTCTTCGGTGTTGACAATAAAAAATTTATTATCTTTGTTATGATTGACGAGTCATTTTTGTATTTTTAAAAATTATAAAGGTTGCCAACTTGCAGCGACAAAAAGTAAAGAAAACATCTGCATAAAAGATTTCAATAAAATGACAAACATCGATTAATTATAATAGCATTATATTTCAAATAATGAGTGTACGTATATACGTGTCTGTATATGCAGAAAGTAAATCAGTCATCATTAATTCGTTTTAAATACGTCGAGAACGATCGAAAGTAACGTTTGAGTTTCCTGTAATTTGATTGGTCCTCTATCAGCTATGCTCGAGAACGAACTGTAATTTAACTTTGCCCTATATTTGTCTTCTATTTATAATAATTAATTTCTATGTGTATCACGCGAATATTATGTAATTATAATCGAATTGTCTATCGGTAAATTTGTTAAATATCAAAATACACTTTCCTTTCATCTTCTTCGATAGTAGGATTATATATATATACCCCGCCAAAAGATTAACATAAGAACGTTATGATCGGCTACGACCGTTGCACGCAGTGTGCAAAATATACATAAAAATAAATAAATAAAGAAATAAATATTTGTTATCGCGTTTGACTTTTCTTCGACGAATAATTATAATCGTTTGTCGAATTAGTGATTAAGCGGACTTATCGTTAGATAGAACCATAGACAAGTTGGAAAGTGGTAAATATATCTATATTTTTATATTTAGCTTTATTATCAATTAAAAATATTAGTAATTTTAAGTAATATGTACCTATTTACGATTCTCTTAATCTCCAAGTCTCGTCAACAGGTATAACTTTCGAATTACTCTTTAATTTTGATATGAAATTTTACAGATATTATTACAAAATGGCAAATTTATATTTTTGGATTTTTATGTTGACGTTAATTTTACATCAAGCGAACTCAACGACGCTATTTAGCTGGTTATGGGATACAAGTAAGGATGATACGAACGTTTTGGTTGCCGATGGCGTACCTTTGATATCAATACCGTACGAAACTATGACAGAGGATGAAAAGTTTCTGCAAGAAGCTGCAAAGTTTACAGATATTCAAGCTTCGTCCCCTTTAAAAACGTGTCAACATAAAGTAATTATAAAAATAAGAACTTCTTGCTACGATATGACCGAAGAACAGCTTGCTAAATTGAGCGTCAATCTGTTGAATTGTCAATCGGCAGTAGAAGGAAGAAAAATATTTCCTTGTACGGAAGAGATGGTAAAAATTTTCTTTTAATTTTTCTTTTAACAGTCGTTTAATAATTATTTTATTAATTATTCACTACTTACAAATATAATACTTCAATACTTTAGTCTGAATCCTTGTCCTAGCATGGCAGCAGTATTGCCATACCCTTTGAGAAGTTTTATACAAGTTCAAACCTGCATATTCCCCCTCCCATTTCAAATATGCAGGGACCTCCTCAAAGATTCTGTAGTTGACATAGTGTGGGGTACAGTATCCCTGTATGAAGAAACCTATTTCTCTAGATCCAATAGAGCTGTACTATTTTTTGTTATAACATGGCGAAATTAACAATATATTAATTTGTTTCTTCTTTTTGTTTTGTTTTTATTATATAGAACATTGCAAAATATACGATAGAAGATATGTAAATGTTAATACAAGCGAAAGTGGTGTCTTCAAACCTCACACAAGTAAGATACTTACAATTATTTTGTGTTTTTCTTTAGTCTCTTAAACAATGCACGACAGATATGGATGCAGATATGTGGAATGCATATCATTTGATGAGTAATAGGGCTCGAGCGGTTTGTTATACGGCTCGAAGTACGCAATTTCGTGCTCTGACCGAATTAACGGTCAATAAATTGATGCAAACTGCACATTCGCAAATTAAAACGTTAATGTCTTTGAAGGTGTGCATAAGTAGAATACTTTTTGGACGTTTAAAAAGACACGATTAATATATTTTGTGATTTAAAAATAGGAAGGTCAGGATCGTTTGATGGATCGAACGAGCGAAGCGTTATCTTCCTTGTCGGACGGCAATGAAGCATTATTACTACAACAACAAAATCTGAAGGACGCTCAAACGACTGCTCACAAATTGGTGACTACTAATCTTAGAAATTTAAATAACGAAAAAGCATTGATCCGTCTAGGTCACGCTCAACTTGCGACCATGGTGGAAGATGTGAAAGAGAAATTAGGTAAATGAATGTTATTCTAATTATTTTCATTTTTACTTAATACAATAGAAGAAGTAATAATAAATTGTAAACGCGTTGAAATGATATTTTAAAGAGAAAGCAGGCGAAGAACTTGTTAAACAATCTACGGTGCGTGGAGAGAGTCATAAGGAAATATTAAACGACTTGACAAACGTACGAAATCAAGCACAATTAATTTGGGAAAAGATAGAATCTAGTACAACCCTTATACTCGATCAGCACCGGGAAGCTGCCGAACAGTACGAACAAATGATGGAGAAATTGGCACGTATTAATGAGACTATTCAGTTTATCTCCAATGTAACTAATAAAATGCGTACAGAAATAGAACAGAACATTCATCAAGTCGATTGGATTATGGATTACATCGGCGATACCGGTATGTCAAAGTAACAATTTTTTATTACGTAATAATATCGATTATCGTATTTCTATTAACATTTAACTATAGAAAAATTGGAAAATCCTTTTCAGGGGAACGATTACAAAAAGTATATCGTACAGTTTTGCATATCCTATATCTATTGATTGCCATGATAACTGCTGCATTTTTGAATGCACCGTTTTGGACCAGAGCGGCTATAATGGGCATTATACCTTTAAATCTTTGTTCTTACTTAAAACACGGTTTGGAGGCTTGCCTTGATTTTCCTTCTATCACAGCATTAATATTTTTAATAACGATGAGTAAGTAAACTTCAAAACAAACACACGATATATACATTTAAATACGCAACACACGCATACAGTGATATTATAAATAATTCATAATCATCACCGCTTTAACGTTATAATGTTACATTTTTGTTCTAGTGCATTTTTTAATGAGTGGCATACAATATATTTGTAAATCCAAATTTCAAAATTCTGAACCAGTAAGATTGATTAATACGAATGGATTATCTAATGGTAATACTCGCATTTACGAATCACCTTCCGATTCCAATTCCGTTCAAACAACGTTCATAGCTTCCGTAATAAAAACGACAGTTCGCAACTTTTTCATTGCTATACTTAATAAAATAAATGGTTTAAAAGGTTTGTTTTTGTTTCTATAATATTTTTAATAACTAATTAATAATAAACACCGTGTTCGTATCCATTATTTTATAATTATGAAAAATTGTAATGTACCATGTATTTCTATTGTTTTAGAAAAAACTTTAAATTTGATTCAATCGGTAGCCTCGTGGAGTCGACAAAATTTGTCCGCGCAAGAGCAGCTTTCTTGTTCGTATATACCGGCAAAGAAGTCGCACGAAGATATTTATGACTACGATTATCCTGATATGTCCGATGATTTTTCACCGGAAGATATACCTAACAAATCTAACGATAGCTATAATGTCACTAACGATGTAAATAATTTCATAAATAGAAGCGATCTCAGATATCGCTTAAAAGGAGTAAAGGAGTTTGTTGCTACAACCGAACAAAAAAATGTGTCTATAAACTCGTCCAGAAGGTGAGTTTTGATAACATACTTAAATATAAACAACATTTGTTGGATCAATGATGCGCACGCGCGTATATGTATGTATATATATATATATATATTAATGGAATTGTGTGTACCCGTAGCAGTAGCCCAGTACCACGTATGTTGTGTAACGGATTAACGCGAAGCGGGAAGAGATGTCGTTTGTTTGCAACTCTTGGTCGTGAGTTCTGTTCTCGTCATTCTACCGGTACGTCCATTATTACCGATTAATGTATTTTAATAAAAATAATAATTTTATAAAATTATATTTATTAATCGAAAAAATAGTAAACAATGAAGTATTTTATCTGTTCCTTATCGTATTAGTTTAATTAAATGCAAATTATAGCAATGTGCCACAATACAAGGTTAATGATGCGTTTCTTATTTTTTGTAATACGTTTTGACAAGTGCGTTTAAGAGTTATTCTTAATTATGCATATACATATCTACGTACGTATACAAAGTTATTAATGATCTATATTTTATAACTTTTATTTGACTTTTACATAAGATATTAGCAAAATACTCATTACTTTTATTTCTATTATGCGATGTACGTCGAATTAGACGAGTGCTGAAATACTTTTATAACCTACGATTAGAATAGACCTAAGTTATCGGTGAGAAATGGTACTGTTATTCTCCGAGATAACAAGATTGATACAATATTTAAGAGGTACGTAGTAGAGATACACTGTAGCTTAATCGTTTCAAAAAAGTGCCTTTATAAAATTAATATAATTTTACATACAATGCGATGTACTTAGATACAATAATTTATAGCTACAATAGAGAAGTATTCTATAATTTAAGCATTACGAATAGTTCGAATAGAATTACGAATAGAATGGGTTTATATATATATACGCATACGCACATGCACACACTATTATATATATACACATTATATATATACACACTATTATAATATTCTATAATTTTTAGATCGCAAAATTAAGATTTATCGCGTCTTTTTAATATCTAAGTAGTAGAAAAATTTAGACAGAAGAATTTGATCGATTAATGATATTTTTATATCAATCAACTGTATATCACAAGTTTGTAAATTATTTTATAACATGGCAAAAATATATTTCTCAAACCGAACGAAAGGCTAATTTTATCGATTTAAAAAATTTAGTATCAACGCAAACCAAAGTGTTGGCCGTATATGTAACTGTTTTAAAAAAAAGTAGTTGTACTTTTCTCCGACAGATAGCGAGTAGATCGAGTATGTGAGGTTTAAACCAAGTACATTTGATATACGCTTGTATGTGAGAAAAAGAAGAAATCAATCGTTTGTCACTTATATATCCGCTCTACTTAATAATACAGGTAATTATTACAGTGAGACATACATGTTGTTATGTATATACGTAAGAATCGGAAACTTAAATTTTTTAATTAGCTTACGATTCGTTTAGGTTACATTTACGATATTTTGTATTTACATTTTTTGTTTGTTTGAAGTTATATAAAAGCAATTTCAAGAATGTCCGTCACGATTCGACGAGTATTTTTCACGCGCGTAGCTGAAAATTATCGGAAAAGTTTTATGAGGCAAAGTGTTAGGGAAAGAACTAATGGAACGCTTATAAAAGAAGAATCAACCGATGACAGTTGCAAACCTAATATTCCTGCACCCGAACCGGGTAAATTTCAAGCAGCGATCTTGGATAAGTACGATAATTCGTTGATTATACAAAACATAGAATCGTTCGCAACAGCTCAACCAAACGAAGTAATTCCCGTTGACATAAAGTTTCCTATTTACTCTCGCTTCGCGTATTATATATTTCATATTTCTTAAAAGCGTCCTACGTTATTCCGATAGGTTATCATCGACGTAAATTATTGCTCTGTAAATCATTCTGATGTATTGTTGAGTAAGAACTCGTACCTATACGAACCAAAATTGCCTATTACGCTCGGGTATGAACTAGTCGGTGACTTAGTTTACGTAGGAAAGGACGCGGAAGAGAAAGGCTATAAAATTGGAGACAAGGTTATAGCGCTTAATAAAGAACGATACGGAGGATTTGCGGAACGATGCGTAGCAGAAGTTGCAGTACGTATGCGTTGTCGAGAAAGATTTTGAATGCGATAACGCGAATTTAAACATATATTTCATATTTTTTCATCAGGATATTTGGAAAATACCGTCAAATGTTAAATCATTAGATGCTGTATGTCTTCTTAACGATTATATGAGTGCTCTTATCGCGTTGGAAAGAGTAGTGTCCATAGATGAAAATGATATGATTTTAGTAAATGTGGGCTTAAGCAGCGTAGGTTTGGCAACCATTGATCTTGCCAATAATGTATTTAGATCGCAGGTAATATTTATTCGCTAACGCCTTACCGTTCCATATCTCTTTAGTAAAATTTACAATTTTTAACTGCAGGTGATCGGTATTTGTATCAATAACGACGATGCTGTTCTCGTTCATAACAAGGGTGTATTTGCGTCCTTTGCGTACGACGAAGGAGACTTGGTAGAATGCATAAAAGAAATTATTGGCGACAGAGGCATTAAGGCTATTTTCGACGTAGATGGCGGTGAATATTTCAAGAAAGTTTTGAAATGGTACAATTTCTGGTATTTTTAATAATATAATATACTTTTTTACTGTTACTAGTATTGTTAAACACATTTATCGAAAAAATGAATAATTTTAGTTACACTGATATATATAAAAGTGGCACATCGTTGAAAGATTTACTGCGCGATGATAATTTTACTGTGGCGATACATCATTTATCTCATGAAGGTATAAAACTCAATATCTAGTATTTATAAGCATAAGATCGTTTATGGAATTATAGCCTCTCTCATGAAGGGCGTATAGTAATTGCCGGCGCAGCTGCCACTAAGGAGGATGCACAATCGAAGGTCGAAGCAGGTTCTTTCAGTATCACCGGTTTTAACCTTAATGAATACAGAAAAAAGGATCCAGATAGTTATCGGCAAGTCATACGTTTTGATTATTTTAGATTTTAGTTAAAACATATTCCTATATCTATTGTTGATATTTTCAAGGCATCCTAGAGGGTTACGTTTATCTCGGAGCTGCGAGGAACGATAAGGGCGGTGATGGGAGCGAAGCGCAGAAATGCGTTCTATACGGAAGCGATTATATCGAAGCAGCGAGCAAAGCTACGCTTACTTTTTTCTATCGCAGCTCCAATATAAAAGTACCCTTATTTAAGTATTTAAATGCAGCTGCTTTGGTATTTTTTAAAAGTCGTACATTAAAAAAATATACTTAAAGAATTAAATTAGAAAACGCACGCACGATAACACTTACAGTACAATTGTATAGACAAGCCGGACAAGAAGTCTTAGATTTTTACGAAGAAGGCCTCGTTATTCCAGTTCATTCTACGATTTTTGGTCTGTATAAAGTCAACGAGGCGTTACGTTTCTCTTCCGAGGGAAAAACTTCTGCAAAGGTGAGTGGTAATCCCTAAATTAATTTCTTATATCTTATTTGTCTCATAAGGAATATTCGTGGATGTTGTATGAAACTCGTTTAAAATATTTCATTTGCAGGTCATTGTAGATATTAAGAATAAAGAACATATAGTTCTCGCAGATAAGGATGAAAATAAATAGAACGCAGATAAGGTTTGAAAATAAAAAATATAAATATCATAATATATCTTGTATAACATTATGTTTCATCAAATTTAATTTTTTGTTATTAACTTGAAAAGAGAATGTACAACGATCGCGCTTAGTCGGTTATACCGTTAGATCAATTGCATTATATAATTCTGCTTACTTTGACTATCGCGAGGAAAGATTTATTAAAAAATCTTATTTCTTTTCTGGCACAACTTCGCTAATACCATACATGCCAGCTAGTAATCGACCGTGGGAAGGAGGTACTGGTTCTTTTGGTGGTAAATATGGGCCCTTCTCGCCCATATAGACGTAACTATAGGCATATGAACGAATGGTTAAGGTTATTATATCTATCGTAACAATTTGATACGAGATACGCCAAAGTGTATTGTTTTTGAAGGATACGGTAATCTCAGAACCCAATAAGCACTTTGCGAAAGTTTGATCGGTTCTTCACAACCGGTTACAAATATGGGACACGGTGGAGGTCCCGGTTGAACTCGAGGATTTAACGTAACGTGAACGGGTGCTTTCGGAGTAACCACGTGAATTCTCATAAGTTGAGCTATCAAAGGTTGCGTTTGCCTGGGGAAAAAAAAATAATAATAATAATAATAAACATACATCGTGTTTATTACCGATTATTGAAGTGTACGATAAAAATCTTACTACGTACCTGCACGGACATGGAAAGTAAAGAGGCATATCTGTAGTACTGGATGTTACTTTGTTTCCGCTATCCTTTACGATTCCATTACCAGTTGCCTTTAAAACCTTGTCCGGCGCAGATGCCATAAATCTATGGCCTCTCGGGCATTCGTATTCCACTCCAACGAATATCTTAACAACAAATTCCTTCCCACTTTTGGATTTTCGACCGCGGATGGTATTAAGGTTTTGAAAGTTTTTACCTCTTTGGCAATATCCGTGAACCCCATGATCGTTTATAGTAGGCCACAAAGATCCCCTTTCCTTCTGATGCTCTAATCTATGAAATCAAATTATTGTCTTTTATGACGATGTAATAATTTGTAATGATTTATAAATCTTGACAAACCTTACTGTTACGTCCCATGGCAAAAGGAATGCAGAAGTTGGCAACACACCTGCTTGATGTTGCAAACCCAAATTGTGCGAGTACAAACTGCTTGGGCCAAGACAAACCAGAGACCAGCTAGAAAATTGTGGTAATAATCCGGCCGGTGACTCCGTGTGTAACATCCCTGGTAGATATTCCGTTGTTGATGGTTGTCTCACCAGAGACTTTTCTGGTATATCGCGTATAGTTTGTCAATTTTATACATGTATATATATATATATATATATATATATATATGCGCGCGCGCGTATGTAGTAAAGATACACGTCCACGTACAAAGTAAACTACCTTTGGTATTTTCTGCATCATCGGAAACTTCTATAACGACTTTGTGTCCGTCGCTAGGAGTAAGACTCGTCTTGTTACTCAATCTCGGAACATCTTCTTCCGTAGGATCACTTTTCAATGGAGAGGGTGCACCACTTTCATACGCTGTAATGTCGTCTGTAATATTCATCGAAAAACTTGAGAAATATTTTCCTTTTTTCTTATTTTATCTTTTAAAATTTTAATTCGTATTATACATCGTAATTACCATTTAAGGTATTTTCAACCCCAAGACTGCAAGGTTGCGTTTGACCTTGAGGCGTGGATAAATTAGTCCTACTAAGCGAATCCTTACGTTTCGTTCCTGAAAATAACTGTGCCGCTCTAAATAAAAGACAATATTGAGTTCAAGGTACTTCTCGCAATATCATTTTGCAGAAATTGAAAAGTAATATATGCATCATCGATTTACCTGAAATTATGAGTACTGGGCTGAAAAATAGGAAATTGTATACTTTCTAATTGCGCGCAACCACATTGCTTTGCTAACATTTGAAAATAGTCGTAATTAGCCTGCCGTAAACTAAACGGATCCTCTCGTGGCCCTTGACATCTTCCACAATTGCAGGCACAGATATATCGAACCCCGCTACAGTGTTCCATGATCGGTAATTCACTGTAAATTGGAAATATTTCAATTCGATATAAGATCTAAGAGATGGTAATAAAGTGTAACGGAAAAAAAAGTCAATGTATTAGAAATACCTATTATCTCCTCCTGGTTCAAGTTGTTCACCACCTCCAGCACCTTCGCTGCCTCCTTTATGAATCGGGTTTGTGCAAGGGTTCCCAGTTAACGACAATACTTCACACATTTGTCGTCCAGTTCGCCAATGTTTGTCGCATTCTGCTTGCAATTTCTCGCTAAATTCTTCAAACAACGGACCTCGTGCATGCATTTCGAAAACTGCCATAGCATGTGCTAATTTCGATTCGTGATATGCTCTAAATAAAACAGCGAGTTCTATGTATAGAATTTTTTTTTAGTTGGGATCGTGCTTTTCTTACGTATAAACATTATAATCGCATTTGACTTATACATTATTACGAATGAGATTACCTTGTGTAATGTTGAGGAAGATTCTCTTGATAAGTTTGCAAGGCTCTTGGGAGTACTTTGCTACATCTACTTTTACTGAATTTAACGTCAGTGTCCAATAGACTATGTAAAGATAGTAATTCTTTGTCTATTCCTTTTATGAAGTATTCCAAAATTTTGTTTGCCACATTGCAGAATAACGATAACGTAGGTATCTATCGATAAACGTGTACACGTTAATATTCATTTTTTAATCAAAATTTGTGTTTCCATAAACACAATGATCGTGATAAGTAATATAAATTTCGTAGCAACCTCAAAGTACGCTGGTACCGAATGTCTACCAACGTTGTCATCGAAACCTCTGCCAAAAGCAAGATTTATATGTTGTTGCAAGAATGATTTGAAAGAACGTGTTTCTGAAATCAATCAAACGGTTATGACATTTGCCTGGGCGTTCGCGTATACGCGCGAAAATAAATTAGAAAGATCGTACACCAATCTCTGTATCATCCGTTTCAAGATTTGTATCTAAACTAGCAAGACTTCTTGACGTACTACCACCGGAACTAACTTTACAACTTTGAATCAATTTTTTCATCATGTAACCCAAAATATCTCTAGATTCGGTAGGACCGTTATGTACATATACAAATTCTTGATTTGCTGGGATCGCAAATAACGAGTTTGAACTAGAAGGAAAAAGAAAACGGATTTTAATAACGAATAAATAAATAAATAAATAAATAAATGAATAAAAAGAAAAAAAGAAAAATAAAATAATAATAATAAAAAGAAAAGCATAATCAAAATCGTTCACCTTATGTTTGTAACTATTCTATTTTTTCTCAAGACATGATAAATTTGATCTTCCAACGAATGTTCCAGTTTTTTAATATTTCCTCCGTTATCCGCATCCTGCAGCGTCATAGGTATAGGACAACTTTCAAAATAGAATAATACCCTCGGAGAACAAGGTCTAGCATTCGATATCCAATCTTTTGGTATACTACATATTCCACTTAATACATCTGAAAGTTGAGGAGAAATTTTTTGCCTAAAACGAAAGAAAATAATTTTTCACCGATCCAGAGTTACATGTAGATATAATTTATAGTTTATTCCCTGCTATAACGTCGGGAAAACGTTTTACCGTACTATATCCATGGCACGAAATAAATGTATGTAACTGTAATCGAACGTATGAGTCGGATGGGTAAGTATTATCACATGAGATATATGAAATAACACCAGTAAAGCTCTGGCGTATTTATATCTCATATGCGCCCATACGCTGAGAAAGTCTTTGCAATCTTGCTTTTCTACGAATCTGTCGTATTCGGACAAAAGGGTATGAGAATCCAAAAATCCCCGCAGATGTAGATATACGGTTTTGTCTTTAACGTTATGATATCCTTCGATTTCGCACTGAAATTGTTTACAAGTTTTGTTTTACGACGCAACTCTAGCGAATTATTTTGATATTCAGACGTCATCAATTTATCATCGCTCAGTGAGGGATTTAAAAATATTATTACCATAGACGTTTCATCCACAGTTGGCTCGTTCAAAAGATCCACTTGGAGGATAGAACTCAACATATCCGTTTTACATCCTTTCGTACGATATTGGGATTTACCAAATACAGACACGACAACGACCTTTTTATTCGTGTGTGAAAAACTAAAATGTTTCGTATAATTTGTTATTAATATATCATTATTATTCTTATTATAACTTTCTACAAGAAAGTACGTGTTACTTGCTTCGATAATACGTATTATTGAAGCACCAAAGACGTGAGTAGTAAAGATTGTATTATTTTACTAAAGCTTATTTTGTATCCAACAATTTACCTGCTAGCGTCAATTGGAAGCGTAAACTTTTGTGGCCGCATTTTTGCATTTATTCACGATCTTGTGTCAATCAACGACAGGTTGCAACAGGTTAGGACGCTTCCATCAACGCATGGTCATCGGTAAATAACAATTCCGAGCTTTGATCACGAGTTAAATGTTAGGCGCGATATTTGAATCGCCCACTTAATTTGCAAATAATATTAGAGAATTCGTGTCTTGTAATTGAAAACATCGAGTATCGTAATAAAACGAGAGAATCGATAAAGAGGATAATATAACAGAGATTACGATGTAAAGCGGTAAGAAAGTAGCTTAAGGCTTATAAAAAAATGTAGACGGCAAACGATCGGTCTAACGTAGACGGATTCGTTTTCGATTGGGTATTAAAGACCGAGAGATGCAACATCGACCAACGGTAAGCTAGCTTCGAATGGTCAGGTATCGCCATGTGGTAACCTATGTAAGACGTATCCTCGATACAATCGTACCAGATAGGTGCGTGCATCCATTTTACATTCTAGGGTCTTTTTAACAAAGTCGTTAAAGTGCAACGGCGATTCAACAAGTAGTTCATTAGGTACTCGAAGAACGGCTTCGAGGAACGTAAGCCGCGCAACGATGCAACAAGATGGATAACGAGATGAACGAAGCTTTCGTTTTTATCTCACGAAAAAATGTGCTTCTTTCCCGCTCCTCTTATAGGTTACGCGAGGAGACATTTCGACGAGACAGGTCGCGCAACGCCAACTGCATTAGGATTGCATCTTTTCAAGGATAGCATCTATCGCTAGTCAAGGAAGAACAATCGTCGACGTTTCAACGAATGGATATGCGCCGTACTCTCGTGCCAGTGAACCTCGTTCCATCCTTTAGCCGCGAAGCTGCGAGGAAAGGACCAAAACGACGATCCGTTTGCATCGGCGTGCGTTCGTTGAAAAGAGGTAATATGACTCGCGAGCATCAAGTAGTCGCGATCGGTTCGCGAAAGCGCAGCGTACTTTAAAGCGGTGCTCCGATGAATGAACGAATGAATAAACGAACGGTAGGGGGCGGTAAAAGAAGACGCGGACTTGCGCTCCCGCGGACCGAGCCGTACGAGGCTGGCGAAGGGCCGGGCGAAGGGCTGGCGAAGTGGGAGGGGGTGTGTGGCGGTGGTACGGGGTGGCGCGGGCTTAATTGCACCGCATCACAGAACGTAGTATTTCGTAGTACGTCGGTTCGCATGCGAAGCCGCGCGCCCGTTTGGCCCGTTTCGCGAAGATCGATTTACATACACACGTATCTCCCATGGAGGAACATCGCGTTGTACGCGATACGTACGTTCACGTTACACGGAGATAGTAGGAGGTCGTAGATGGCTTGGAAGAAATCTAGATAGGAATCCAGGATGTAATCGGATGTAATCCTATTTTGAAGGATCTAAAAGAGCTAGGAACGATGGCTTTTCTTATCGATCATTCTCATACGACATGACATATTCGTATTTCACTTCGACGTTTCTCACTTTTGAGAAACGTCAGGGAATTTGATCGATCGACGGTCGATCGTCGTAGTCGTTAGGTAGTGGCCGCCGATCGGGAATAGCCGAATCGATGCGGGACGTTGCACACACAAATAGCTAGCTGGTCGCGCACGAGCGCTTCGCGTATATCGGTGGTAATGCTCGCGTACCGGCTCGAGTAACCCTTGTTGCTTCGAAGCCTTAGCGCCGAAAGAGGTCACGAATGAAAGGAACGAATTGAAAAAGGTGCGAAAGCCGTCTGGCATTCATTCGAACGCCACCAAATCGCGTCGTCGTCGCGTTCTCGGTATTACGCTCGACATTATGCCATTTTTTCTTCTTTCGTTTGGAGTCGTACGTTTAACGGACACACTTAATGTCGTCTTTAAACGAACGGATAGCGTTATCAGTACGCACTTGTATCTTCCTCTCTTCTATTTCATATCAAAGAGATTATCGCTTATTCGCGAATCGAAGAAAAGATTATCAGATCTCTTCGAAGTCATCGATTTTGTCACGCGACCTCTCTTTCGTAACTTAAGCGATTATTTACTAAAACATTGAGGCACACGTATGCGAATATATCGAATCGGGAAATACATAGGTAAAGGAGAACAAATATTTATCGATTTTTGGTAGATCGATTTCCTAAAGCGTGATCTTAATCGTAAGAGATCCATACCGAACCGTTTAGAAAGGCGATCGATCGATCGATCGGTCTCTAATCTCTGACACAGTCCTCCGGCACGTCTTCTGGTACGTCTCCATGTTAACGACAAACCCTCCAGCAGTCTTTCGCAATCAACGCTCGACAATTGACCTCTGATTGCGATTTTCCTTTTCGAGGGAGGAAATAAAGAGAGAGAGAAAGAGAGAGGCAGATGGGAAAAAGAAAAGAAGATACATCGACCCTTGTCGAAGGTTAAGACGCTTGAGAAACGGAGAAAGGATTCGTAAAAGCTGAATCGGAGGAAAGATTTAAAGACTCGAGTTTGGATTTACTCGCATGTAGGACGAGGAGTGTCATCGAAAAAGTATTTCGAATGGATCGAAGCGATCGATCGAACGGCCAGAAAAAGGAATCCTACGCGTCGGAATCTTTGGATAGACGCCGAGAACCGTACCGGACACCTACCATAGATGGTTGACAGGTAGGTAGGTATACGTACCTTAAGCCATCGGACAAGAAAGAAGACACGAAGAGATTATTGCGTGCAACGAAAGGATGCAAAAACGTTGCAAGGGCGAAAGGCTCCGGCGAAAAGCTCCGGCGTACGTACCTACGTTGACTATATTAACGCGTATCTTATATATGCTAGTATCTATTCGATTCCGATGGGATCGAAATTGGGAAAACGGGCGAGTTGGGTCGATCGTTCCGTTCCTTTTCGTCCCCTCGTCGTCGTCGTCGTCGTCGTCGTCGTCGTCGTCGACATCCTCCTTCTCGTCCGTTGTCCACGTCCCGCGATAAAGGAGCCGCGTACGCCGGCGTCGGCATGCGCACTCCCGACATCCAACATGTCCGTCTCGGTGACTGACTAGAGTCGGTATAGGGTAGTCGTGCTTACGCGGCGCGGCGCGTTGCACAGGGTCGGCTCGAATCGCGATTTCCACCCCGTCTTAGTTCGAGCCGCTTCGACGTCCTCGTCAAAAGTGCTTCTTTGCCGTCGCGTCTTCTTGCGTTTCTTTATCTCTACCTTTCGCGCTCGCAACACTCATTAATCCACCAACGTTTCTTTTCGCATCTTTTCTTCGCAGGAATCTTTACAAATCTCATGGACTTTGGCGTAAGAGGCAATATAGAGAGATGATCGCATAACTGGATTGGTCATACGTACATGTGAGAGAGAAAGAGAGAGCGAGAGCGAGAGCGAGAGAGAGAGAGAGAGAGAGAGAGAGAGCAGTGCTCACCGGCTATACGGTTAAATTGTAAAGACGAGAAGGAAGATAGAGAGCGAGGGTGAGAGTAAGGGAAAGAGAGAGAGAGAAGGATATAAAAGGAGAGGGGGTGAGTGAGAGGGCTGGGCGAGCGGGTGGGAAAGGCGAGCGAGAGAGACTACTCGAGGCAGGCGGGCGTATTGATTCCCGCGTGGCGTTATACGGCGAGGTGAGAAAGCTGCGAGCGGAAGATTCCTCCTGCTTCCTTCGCCGACAAGGAGAAACGGCAAGAGAAGAGAAAGAGAGAACAAAAGTATCTCGTAATTGGAATCAATCGAGTGGGCTAGTTGCACCGAGGAATACGTACGATCGCCGACTCTCTTACGAGATTCTCCGGAAGGTACGTTTAAGATCCTTGCTTATAATCCAATGAACCCTCTTTCGCGATTGCGCGTAAGCGAGCGAGTGAACGACCGACCGACCGACCGACCGACCGACCGACCGACCGACCGACCGACCGACCGACCGACCGACCGACCGACCGACCGACCGACCGACCGACCGACCGACCGACCGACCGACCGACCGACCGAACGACCGACAAACCGACAGACCGACCGAACAAACGAATGAACGAACGAAAGAACGAACGTACGGACGGATGGACGGACGGACGGACGGACGGACGGACGGACGAACGAACGTCCGAACGAACGAAGGAAAAACGAACGTGGCCTTGTTCGAGCACGCGCATCGCCTCGATCGCTCTACGTTTTTACGTTTATACGCGCGTTCTTTGAGGCGAGACGAAAAGAGATAGATGGATGAGAGGGCGGTTCGGTGGGAGCGAGAGGGAAGATGGTGGAAGCTACTCTCGAAAAAAGGGTATATCGATCGGTTGGTCCGGGACCATCGGCTGGCACGCCACCACGATTCCGTGCTGGTGGCTCTGCTCTGCTTTTCCCCATCCACCTCTCTTTCTCTTTCCTTTTCCTTCCTTCGGATTTGCCCTCTTGCTTCTTCTTACGCTTTCATTCGTTTTTCCGCGTTCCCGGCTAGAAGGAAGGAAAACGTGCGCGTTCCTTGAAAGGCCGCTAATAGTTCATATCGGGGTAACTACTGTTGCTGGTGCTCTGTCGGCACTGCCGGTGCTAGTAATTCCGCTACTACTGCTCCTGCTGCTGCTGCTGCTGCTGCTGCTGCTGCTGCTGCTGCCGGCGGGCTCTCTTAAACTCCCGTATCTCTTATCGATCGAAGACCGGCTCCATTTGCTTACGATACAAGCGTACGGACAAATCTTTCTTCCCTCTCTACGAGCGCTCCTTTCGAGATCGAGTACGTTCGCGTACGTACGTTTTTACGATGTACACGTGTTATTGATCCTCGTGCGGGGCGTACGATGGGAGTACTCGTCATTAAAAATAATCTCGTTCTTCGGTTTCCCCGTCTTTTAAAAGCGTCCTTCGTTCCGATTCCTCGATGATCGATCAAATATCGCGGCTCTGGTATCGTACGAGCGAAAAAAGAAAGGGTTTGGAGAATTCGTCGCGTCGCTCCGTAGAAAACTTTACGAGAGGAGAAAGGAAGGAGAGGGGGAAGGAGAGGAGGAGGAGCTGGATTTGGAGACTGTGCGGAGGTGTACGCGAGACACGTGTTGATTGGGCGTAGAGAAAAAGTAGTGAAAAGTGTAACACGTGGACGGACCAACTTCTCTCCTTCCTATCGCGGTCCGACGCTCGTTCCTTTTTTTTCTCTTTTTTGCTCCTTCTTTTTTTTTTTTTTTTTTTTTTTCATCCAAGATGCTACCCTCAAGAGACGAATTTTGACGTTCGATGGATGGTCGCGTAGGGTACTACGTGTCGGCGGGTACTGCCCGCTCTATGTACGACGCGTAATACTATCGATCGGTGCTCGCGCGGAAGTATATCGCTCTAATCCTGTCATTTTCTCTTGTGCTTAGGAGAAGAGAGCTTGACACGTGGACAAGAATGAAAGAATCTGTGAAACACTGGTCGTGCAGCGACACGTCGGTCCTTCACGCGAGAAATGCTTTTTAGAAGGTACACGATTATTATACATATTACGATTGGATCTCTTACCTTATTCACTTACCTACGCTTGCTCAGAGTCGTTCATCGATTACTCTGGAAATACGTAGCTGTCCGAATTATTCCATATGCATGATCGGTCCTATACGTGTATTTTCCGTGTCTACGACACCAAAATCTCTTATTACCAATTACTTTCGGCCATACATTTTCAGAGTTCTCTCTGAAACAAATTTGCCATTTACCTACCCAATCTCCTCTAACGTCACCTACAAAAACGATACCATCCATCCTAGTTTTTTCGTCCAACGTAGTTTTCGCTATTGTACGCTCACCTACTTTCCATTCTTTTTGATTTTTTAATAGCGACGTTTCGAACGAGCTCTCTGCGACATCTCGAAATGCGTCCGATGGGTCGTGCATCAGATATAATACGCGTTTAAAAGGATCGGATGAGATCTTGCATTACCCTGACGCGCGACTCGCTATGCGGGGTTCATTACGTCCGAACGATAAAGTACGCGTACGATAACGATGTTGTTTCCATTTAGTCGAATAATCTACGGAATCGTCTGTCCGTTTCGCATCTCATTTTTTTACGTCGAATCTTCCGATTACGAATATTCGTAACGTTACGACTTCCCGTCAGGGCTGCCGTCATATTACTTTCGCGAATTTATTTTCTAGGAGCAGTGCGACGCGCGACCAATTCGACGTGCCCTACGGATATTTTCACATCGTTGCATCGAGTATTCGAAACAAAGCGAAGAACGGATTCGTCTCTTCGATAGAAAAAGAACAATGTAAACGGGATAAATATCTTTCAACGGGTCAAGATCACGACGGTACTTCCTTGACTAGGTTACGAACTTGATCGACTCTTAACGAATTACCGTGTAACCTGACACGGAACGCTATACGTACCTATATTTAAATAGAAACCAGGAACCCTAGGGGAGGTAATCTTTGCTATCGTAAGCGATCATCGATCGCCTTACGTTTATTTTTTCTTAAGAAGGAATAAAGGAAATGAGTCGCATGCGAATGCGAAAGTAGATCGTGCATCGTACGACGCGCACTCGTACGTGCGATCGAGAACGAAAAGAAAAAATAAACCAGAGGTCCGTATCGTTCGATCGATTTTCGATCAAAAGGGTCATCCATTAGCGAATTAACGTCTCGGATATCGAACGAAGAATGGAAAGTGGGTTAACCGGATCGTGGAAACGCTAAATGTAATAAAATATGTACGATATCGAAAGGTACGGGGGATGAGACGAGAAGAAAAAATAGAAATCAGCGATGAATCGCTACGATATGAATGACGGAGGATGGTTTCGTTGCGATCGAAAGATCGATAAAGATCGAACGAAATCTTTGGAGCGATCGCTAGTGATCGATGTCAATCGCTTCGCTTTTATCGCGATCGCTCGGAACAAGATCATCGGGTACTCGAGGTTCGTCTCGAGTCGAGCGCGGTGTTCGCGTTCGGTACGAGATAATCCTTCAAGACGCGAAAAGTTCGGCCTCGTTCGATTCGTATTAAATTCCAATTATCGTTCCAATCATCGTCCGTCGGACGGACGCACACACTCGAAAGCAACTCGAGCAACGATTTCGCGATTTCCCTCGGAAGGCTCGAGTATCCTCCGCGCTCGAGCGGCCCTCGAGCCGCGCTCGAGCCGCGCTCGACTCCGGACCCGATCGAGCGAACCCTTCCCGCTATCCGTTCGATCCTTTTGCCCCAAAGTCTTTGCGGACTGTTAAAAGAGATAGCAAAAACACGTCGCTTTGATCCAGGAAGAGGGCATGACGCACCGAACTCATGCAGTGGCGAAAACACGTGCGCATCAAGTACGGTGGTCGAGTCGGTGTCGGTCAAGGACAGCAGGATCGGGATCAGGTGCAGCTGCAGGTGCGCGTGGTGCAGCTGCAGCGGGAACGGGGCGCACGACTCAGCTACGTCTGTCATCAGCCTCAACTCTCGTCTACGGCTCGCCGCGATTGCAGTGCAGCAGCCATGCTCTGCTGCGGCCGGAGGAAAGTAAGTGAAAGTCGTTCCTACGAGTAATCTACCTATCGTCGAACGAGTACCTTCGACGAATCGTTCTACCATCCTGCCAATCTGTGGGTAGACGCGCGTTTCGGGCCTTCTATATCTTATTTTCGACGTAACCCGACGTAGCTCCGGCCCCTCTCCGACGCTTTCTTTCCGATGATTCATCCTGCGTTCTCGTCGAGTTAAGAAATAGCGTCAGGATTGCGCCCGGGTTGCGCCGAGTACGAATGAAAGTCGTTCGCGCCGTCGACCCGATAAGATTGCTTTCTGAATTATTGTCGTTAAATCGATCGGCTCGATAAATCGTATCGAGAGTTAAGTGGAAGCTCGCGACGAACGGCTTCGTGATCGGGGAACCCGTCGTACGAGCTTACGTATCTTAACTTTTAGACGAATTCAACGTACGCACGAGACGTATACGATTCTTTTATCAAAAATACGATGGAACGCGATCCTTTGTACTCGGCTAACCGGAACGGTCGCGGAAAAGTGAGAATATTTCTCAGAAAAGAGAGGCCTTCCTTTTTTTTCCCATTTTTGTCCCCCACCGTTCGATGCTTCGGATCGCGAACTCGTGCACGGTTGGCTCGTAACGAAGAGGAGCACGTGAAATTTTTTAGAAAAAATAGCACGGACGCGCGTGTGCTGCGTGAAGATAGGGGATCCGTTGCGCAGGTTAGTACTCGACGCAACGACACGGTAGCCTTTGGCATGCGTCTTTCCTTTCCGACGACGACGACGACGCAACTCTCGGCAATCCGATTGGCATGGCACCTTTCGAAAATTTTTGCAAAGACGAGAACCTTCTTCGATTACCGCTACCGGTTCAACGAAAGATCTAAACGTTCGAGATAAAGACGAAGAGCGTACCGCCGATCGATTTTTAGAAGAGAGAGCGAGAGAGAGAGAGGATGAGGAGGACGAGTGGCGGAGCTCTCGAATCCATTAAAATTTTGCAAATGGCGCAATAACATAATAAGCCGCGTCCTCGTCGTCATAGACGTCGACGTCAACCGCAACGACAACGACGTGGAAGAGAAGAACGTAACAATCTATTACGAGGCTCTCTAAGCTCGCTACAGCGTCATCGTATAATTAATTAGGCGCTCGTCGATAAGGGTCTTCGACGAAAGAACTTGTTCTCGAAACTGCTGGCAAGATATACGATCTATCGTTTTTCATTTTTTTCTTTTCCACCGAAACGATGTTCGAACGTTCTTTTCGCATTTTAGCGGAATACGTTAGAACGCTATGCTTCCACGAAAAGTACCGACGATTTTTTCAGACCTAACGACTCCTCCCAAGTCCGTAACCAGTGCCAATCGAATCTCTGTGCGCACGCGATGTTTCGTAGGGACGAGTCAAGTAGAGTTCCAAAGCCGAGGTGAAATAACAACACAGTTAAACGGGAGCAAATGACGTTGCAACTCGAACCTTCGTTATTCGAAGCTTCAACGCGCCGAGCGCAATTTATGAGAAGGACCTTCGTCGTTATGGACTCGGAGTTCTCCTAGTCGAATAATTTCGAGTGTTCGCTCGCCTCGACCAAGCTCCATTATTTCCTGCGAATTTTATTCTTCGCTTTTAATAAGCCCAACTCCGTCAGCTTTTTTCTTTCCTCTTCCTGTCCTCGCAGAGA
This sequence comes from Vespula pensylvanica, assembly GCF_014466175.1. Lineage (NCBI taxonomy): Eukaryota > Metazoa > Arthropoda > Insecta > Hymenoptera > Vespidae > Vespula > Vespula pensylvanica. Next base: position 8,222,120 of record NC_057694.1, read on the forward strand.
GAGAGAGAGAGAGAGAGAAAAGAACGCGCTTGTTCCTATCGCACTCGCGACATAGTAAATAGAGCGAAGCGTTTTCACGAGTAGTAAACGGCCGATTCTTCTTACAGAGTCAAAAGGTTGTCTTCGATGGACAAAAGTTCAATTTCAAAGCGACGCGTAGCCGTCCATCTAGCAGGTGAATTCGCGGAAACACAAATATCGAACATCGTACGATGAGGGCCTTGATGCTTATAGTTAGTAAATATAGGAACTCTGTACGCTCTATCCTCGATCGACGAGTAAATCATTCAGCGTGACCCAAATTCTGTCTTGACGTAAAATGCCATTCGCATTGTGCCGATCGACGAATGCCGCGCGATTCTTACGCCTCAACGTGCCCGAGTCAATGCTTCTTTACGGAAAGATCAATTACGCGAGTGTAGTCTGGACTCGCTAGAAAACGCCAAACCCGCATTCACTTGGTACTTTCTGTCTATGTTTCGCCATATATCTTACATGCCGAATTTTCGAAATATAAACCTAAACTCGAATCGGCCGATTTCTATCGAGTACGTTCGTTCTTTAACTCTAATTACGTCGAGCGCGCTAATAATCACGACGCCTTTGACGTATTTGAAATCAAACAACGTTTCTATGTATTGTCTGGCTCGTACGATAGATTACTAACAACGAGGCAGGGGGAAGAGAGAGAGAGAGAGAGAGAGAGAGGGAGGGAGAAAGATCAAAGCCAACTCGAAGTAGCAGTAGACACGGACATCTTTGATTCAGCAATAAGCAGTAATGGACGGTTCGCTCGTCAAACAACGGGCTTTGACCTCGCGAATACCTACGTTTTACATTTTACATTAACTGCGTTCCCGACTCGGAAAAGCTTCAAAAGATGGACACAAAGGTAGATGGAGTATCTTGAGTATTCTGAAATCGAAGCGGTTCTATGTTCGTGCAACCGCTTTAAATATTCCTGGAATAAAGAATAGTAATATCGCTCGAAGTCGTACGATTAGAGAAAGGTTAACTCGTTTCGTTCTTATATCAACGTTCCTACATCGACGAAATTGCAAGGACAGAAGAACGAGTAATATGAATAAATCCGCGATTGATCTTTCTGTATCAATGACACGGCCAGTGAACGATGATCTTCGCTACGTCACGTTAATGAACAGCCGTTTATCTTGGCATACTCTAATGCGAAATCAATATCTAATTATCTTCCATCGACCTTATCCATCTTTCTACCCTCTTTATAGCGACAGTCCGCTGCCCTTCGACGCTCTATCGACGGTGCGAGTCCTACGTTGTCCTTCGAATCGACGATTAAGTCGTTATCGCCGACGCTTAATGATACGACAACGTCGAGCGTAATTCTTTCGCGGACCGTACGTCGATCGATTCAACGTTTTTCCATTTCTAATTCGAGGAAGGAAAAAATTTGCGAAAATTTACGGAGGAGGAACGTTGGGCGCTCGGGCTCGTCGATAATCGGAAACTCGTTCTTTTTATCGCTTCGACGAGAACCAAAGCCGAGGTTGTAAAGTGCACAAGCGCGTGCAGGAGGAAATTTCGATCGGGGTAGGCTCGAGACGATGGAATTTCCTCGTAGCACACGTGACACGTCCTTAAGCGGTCTTTTGCCACCCTTCCTTTCCTACTCGGCCGTTAACGCGTCGGGGAAGATTGCATATTGCGGAGGGCTAATTGTCGCCTCGCCTAGACTCGCTTCCCCTTTTTCGCCGTTCCGTCGGGAGTCGCGATAGAAGAGAGGAGACGGCGAAACGAAGAGGGGAGAAGAAAGATGAAGAGGATGAATATAAATATAGGTAGGGCGCACGGGAGCGAGGAAAGGGGAGAGAAGGAAAAAATGGGGCAGAGGCGGGGAATGTCGGACGAAAAGGAAGTCTCTTTGATTTTCAGCTGGGCCGCAATTATCCCTCTTGCACGTTCCACATACCGGAATTAGAGCAGTTGGATCGTTACGATCCCTTTTCTCTTTTCCACCGTTTTCTCATGTGGTCGTGGTTCCACGTGAAAATCTATGAAGAGATTCCGCAGGAGAGATACCTCTGGACGGGCACGACGCAACCCCAGAAAATGTGTCTACCGACGAAGGGCCTCGTACGCGCTAAAATGCCACTCGCGTGCATCGAATTTCGTTTAAATTCGCTGCCGAACTAAAACCTCCTTTAAACCGCTGCTGTTTCAGATATCATCACTCGTCGACCAATCTCGTTCTCCCGCACAATTGTTTGGAAATCGTTCGATCGGTGTCGTAGAGTCGATAAGTAAAAAAAAAAAAAAAAGGAAAAAAAAAAAGATCTAAAGGAAAAGCCGCGACTTTCCCAATATCGCGCAGATACGTGGAATATTTTCAATACGAACGTCGACGAATGTGGGACTCTGTAACCATTTCTGTGCGATCTCCAAGGAGATTTAAGTTCGCTGCAAACCGCTTCGAAACGTGGCTTCGAGCCTGGAACGAAGACGTTTCCTATGGAATTTTTCTTTGCACTCATTGCACACCCGTTTTTAATCTCTTTGCGACGATAAACACATCCGCGACTCCGACTATTCCCAGCTTTTTTCTCTCCATCGTACGGCAGGTCCTATCGCGCAAAAGAAAGAAGAACGCGCGGCGCGAAATCAATATCTCGGTGCAGCGTATTTCGAAAAGTTTCCGTCCACCGAATCTACGAAACGGGACATAGGCCGGTTCCTTCTGCAATATCTAGGTATCGATGATAGATATGGAATTAGTATCGGAAATACGATCGATGTGCTTGCAAATTTTCGATCGATTCCAATCCTGTCCTCGATCTTACGTCAAGATCCATGGAACGATATCATCCTTTCTCTTCTCGAAATTTACTCGTTTCTACTCGTTTCTACCAAGTGATCATCCTGATAGGGCTTAATTTTCTCCTATAAATTATCTTTAATGCCACCCTGTCTCGTGTAATTGAATTTGCGAGAAAAAGAAATGGCGCGTAATAACGAAGTTGGGAAATGAAGTTATATTACTTTTACCGTTATCTAGGTTTTGTCTCGCTAGACGCCTCGCCAACGCCTCGTTCTATTCTTTTCAAAATCCATCTCGTTTTATATCGCTCTCTTAAATATCCCAAAACTAACAAATATCGATGGATTGGGATGGAAACGGATAGAACGTACATATCCATACGTTCCTTCCCCGATAGGATTATATATCTATATAGGTACCTAGGTACGTAGTTCGCGCACGATTGGGCACGATACCCAATAAAGGTCTTTCGATAAAGCTTCGAAAAACGGATCCGATTCCTCGGCGATATCTTCCGAGTGACCCATTCGATTTCGTCTCCCGAGTCAAAAGTACCCTTGTCTCGGCCTTCTCTCTGTAGTCTACCTTCAAAGCTCTTCTTTCATAAGAGTTTGGCATTCGTGTATCCATCGAGAGGGATCCGCGAGACATCGCGTCTGTGTGTATGTCCGAACAGCGAACACTACGAATGCTAAAAATTGCGAATTTTTATGGACGGCTCTTTGCCCGATCGATCAGAATGTAACAAGAAAGCATCCTCGATACGTAAAAAGAAGCATCTATTATATTATATCCTCTTTCGTAGGGACATGGGTCTATCGTCTATCTATCTATATGCATGCGCGCGCGTGTGCATGCGTCTGTGTAGTATCATTACGTATATCAGAGAACGTCTGTGCCATTTAGAAAATGATATTACGAACGTACGCCGAGCGCCTTATTACGTGGGATATATTTCTCACGATCCACTAAATTATCGCGTTAGAAAAGGTCAAGATTATCCAGGGACTATGATATATTATATATAACTAGGCGAGAAAAGACTATTTTTATTAATAGACGCCGATCATCGATTTTCCCCGTTCCTTGCTGTTCTTACAAATTCGAGAAAGCGTTCGATTCCTTAATGCGACATAACGAGCGCAATTTCTTTCGCTCAAATCGTCGAAAAAAAAAATCATGATGGATGATGGTTCATCAATCGGCAAAAGTACCGTCGCAACGAATCACTCGTCGGATCGAACTTTTAGCTCGCTAATTACGAAAGCCGAACAATCGGAAGAGTCGTAGAGACGGACTCGCGCTCTTGCCCACTTGAGCTTAGGCGACGCACGCTTTTTCACTCGCCCCTTCTCGTGCTTTTCACGCGTATGTAGGTACGTATAGAAAAACTCGAGGAGAGAGAGAGAGAGAGAGAGAGAGAGAGAGAATATACACGTAACACTGGCGCATATCATCTTTCATCCCACCCATGTAACCTAGCACACGATCTTTCTCCCTCCCTCGTTCCCCTCTAAAGATATATATCTTTGCATAACCGTCGATGCCCTCGAACCTATCGTTTCTCTTCCTCGAACCTATAGAGGCAGAGAAAATGGGACTAGCTGAAAGGGGGTGTAAATACGTCGAACCACATATGAACCGTATATGTACGTTCACGGTCAGTAGGTATTTATCGTATGCATACCAACGTGTGCGGCGTATCGTGTGCAGCGTATCGTGTGGTCTATCGTGTGGCGCAAAGTTCACGTAGAGACACGTGGTCGAGCGGTTAACCATGCACACATGCGCCGTACGCCCCATCACCTACGCACAAATCTACGATATAGATGTGCGCGCGTGTGCGTGCATGCACACATATATCCTATACCCTACGTGGTAAGCAGCCGCGCTGTTACACCTGTCCAGCACTGTCGGCAGCGCCATATAGCTGACACTTTTCTATCGTTAAGAGCAGCCTATATACGACACGAGACACCTACGTGTTCGAAACATACGGGTATCTTAGTCGTCTAAACGCGGAATCGAAAGGCGCAAGCGCCAAGTGTACCCTCTCCCTCTTTCCAGAGCGCGTGCGCGCGCCCACACGACCGACGACGGGTAGACGAGTTGAATCGAGCTTTTCCAGGTCCACGAAGCGCAGGCGCGCTGAACCGACATCGTATTGCAGGATTCTGCAAAGACCAGAGGGGTCTTTCATCCCTCTTCATTTCCCTCTCTTTCTCCCCAATCCCTATTTACTACATTCTCTTGGCTCGGCATTCCATCTCTTTCTCCTACCTCCTCTCTTTCTATCCCTACTGTCTTTCGATCTCCCTGCCACTCCCCTTTTTTCAACCGTCGATGGCCGTAACGTGCGTACGCCTGCGTACACGTCGCCACTACTTACTACCACGTTTTACTACTGATACTTACGTCTACTACGCGCAGCGGCGTAGCACACGCTTTTTCATTTCTCTTCGAAGGATCACGAAATGAATTGTTTCGATTTTCCCGATTGCTATCGGACGAAAGGTTCGATCGGAGGAGAATCATCTTGGTCCTTGTCTCGCCGCGACTTAGGGCGAACAAATCTCTATGCGAGCTTTGATGCGAAGATCATTGATGCAAGCGACTGATGACGATGGTAAAGCGCGGATATCTCTCCTAGCTCGTGATCGTACGTCTGAGAATGAGAAAAATAAAGAGGATGGGCTAGGGTGGAAAGGGCAGAAGGAAGGAAACGCATGGAAGTGACGGACGAGGGTGACGTTCGAGCGAAAGAGGTGGAAGGGAAGATGAAAGGGGGATGTGGTTGTATCGAAAGGAAATCAGGGACGGAACCGGCGTTGAACGAGGACATGGATAGACGTAGAAAAAGTAGTGGGAGGAGGTGGTGGACGGACGCGAAGCAGGAAAGAGGTTGTACGGTGACGTCATGGCGGATCGATAGTCACCCACACTCCGTGCCTAGCGAGAGTATTACGCGGGAATAGCGCGTGCGCGGCTTCCGTACGCTTCCGAGTACTTCTTCCCGCCATATTAGCCACTATAGGGTAGACGAGGATGTGCGACAGGGGTGGCTCGGGGTGCTTCTTCTCCCGTAAGGTAATCCTCGCGGTGTTATATACCTTCCACCTTGTTCTTTATATCTCGGAGCATATATCGACGCGTGAAAAGGAGCGTACGAGAGAGAGGGCGGGGGGGTGGGGAGGGGGGAAAGGGAGGGAAAAATAGGGAGACGGAATCTCTCTATATAGTACCTCGCTATCTAATAGCACCTCGCGGTTAACGCGTGGCACACCGAGCTCGAAGGGAAACGTGGGACGCTAGAGGTTGGAACCTCTAGAGTTGGCGAGCGAAAGGAAATGGAAAACGAACGAAAGGATACATAGGAAGGAGTTTTAGGCGATTCTCCTGGAAAAATCCAGAGATAAAAAAGGCGATTAAGTATCGCACAGAGGCTCTTCTCGGCCTCGGCTGGTACATCTCTTTCGAGTACTATCTATCGGTTCGATCGCCACGCGTTTGGCATACTTTTTGACAAAAAGTACTCATACGTATCCGACATGATCTTGGTTAAGAACGTCCGCGCGACGGCAGGAGGGTGATACGTCTCGACGAATCAATCAACTAATTATAGAATCGGTGTAATTATAGGAGGGCCGGGGGGAAGTGACAGACATAAGCGCAAGTCCTGGGAGGCAAGCTCCTACCAACCAGTTGCGCCCCAAGGAACCACCATCTTTGGTCATCCAGGGAGACTTCCGAAAAGTAATCATTTCGTATACTCTATATAATACTCTATATAAAGTCGCCATTGATATTTGTGAAATATGACCCGACGATAAATTCGACGATAAATTCGACGATAAATTCGAAGATAAATTCGAGGATAAATTCGAATGGAAAGGAATCCAGTTCGACGGTCGATGTAAAATATTGATTTCGATGAATTAGACTAATAAGGATAATGATAAATAAAGATAATGGTTTCTCGATGGAATATATCCGAGGAGGGTCGATTTCACAAAAGCGTATCGTCAAAAATATCTCGGTCCGTTACGCTTCCTGAAGCGGAAGGACGTTCTGTTGCAGATAAGCGGGATCAGTTCGGACATCTTCAAGCAGATCGAAACGGTCGAGAACGATCATGACGCCTCGACGGCAGCGGCCCTCGAAGCTGTTGAACGAAGGGGTGACATGGTCGTTCGCGTCATCGAGCCCCGACAAATGGGCAGACAAGTGTCCGAAGCGGCAAAGAAATTTATCGCGATGCAGGTACGTCCCCGTTAATCGTCCAATAGCGGGATCCGATCGAGCGATTTTCGATAATAGTAGTAATGATAATAACAATAATGACGACGACGACGACGACGACGACGATAACAACGATATGAAATCGCGCGCATAGCGCTCAGGATTGGATCTCTTATGCGATTCACGTTCCTCTTTTAGGATCCTAAACACCCCATCCACCTTGTTGAGATAATTAAAAGGCCGGGACAGACGCTTGGCTTATATATACGCGAAGGTAATGGCGTGGACAGAAACGACGGCGTCTTCATCTCAAGGATAGCATTGGAGACAGCCGTCTATAACAGCGGCTGCTTGAAGGTGAGAATTTCAATCGAGTAATCCGTCCTCGTTCGTCTTATATACCCTAGAGGAAAAGGATACGAGTTCGTAGGTCGTAAGAGGAAGCCTCCTTTGTCTTCTCATCGATCGAGACAATTTAATTCGCGAAGACGGCCCGAAAAGCGGGCCGAACGAATCCATTAGAATCGTCGAATTCGTCAAGGAGAGAGAGCGAGAAAGCTCTCTCGTCGGGGCGAACGATCAAACGCGCAGTCCCAGATTCAACTCCGCATACGTATTTTTACTATAATCGACGATTCTTCGAGTAGATTTTGGCAAGGTTCGAATCGTGACGCCCCCTCGATCGATATAAAATTCGGTATGGAGACGTTGAAAACTGTAAAAATCTCGTTCTCCCAGGTAGGCGACGAGATCCTCGCGGTAAATTTAGTGGACGTGACGCACATGAGCCTGGACGATGTCGTTATCATTATGTCGATACCAAGGAGGCTCATTCTCTCGACCCGACACGGTCCCCATCAAGCTGTCTCTCATAGTCGTCAGACCGAGCACAAAGCACCACCGGTCGTAGTGATCAAGAGGGAACTGAACGAAGACGAGAGCGACCACGCTACGAGCAATCATGTCAGGTATAGAATCTAACGGCAGACCGGCGGGATGATCCGATCGCGGCGATCGCGACTCGAGCGGACTAAACGAAATACACTTTTCTCGATCGACAGGGATAGCAGTCGCAGACGAGGCGACGGACGGGAGATGTTACCCTCCCGATCGCAACTAGGCCTTACGGGTTTGGGATCGAGTCAAGATTTGGGTTCCAGTAACGGCGATCTTTATTACAATTCGAGACCGGAAGGACATTGGTCTTATCAACCGCCACCACCGCCGGTTATCACCCATCAACCGAAACCTGCCACCGCACAACATTTTCAACCTTACGAGCGTGGATATCCGAAGACTTTGGAGAGTCTGGCCGAGAAAGTAAGTTTTCGACCTGCACGCGGTACATCTACGGTACGCTACGGATGTCGTTCGTCTAACGATAAGAAACTTGACATAGCTCGAGATTCTCTCAACGCTCTCCGATCGATTCGAGAAAAAACACAGCCAATTCGAAAGAAAGACAAACGATTGGCCTGTCCGATCCGGCCTGTCAATCTCGATCTGATGTCACGTGTAGATACTATACATAGATGTTCTAGACGATGTGGATCGAGCACCCTTTCGTACACCTATCTGCACCAATTTAACACTTGTTTTCCCTTCTATATCTCCGATAAACGCTACGTTACGTTAGAAAAGAAAGTGGTGAATTCGTCTACTGTCTCGAGACACTCTCCGATAGAAATCAGAGTGATCATTGCACTTTTATTGCCCAACACGATCTCCGAGTCTTTCGGATAATTGATATTACGATGAAATATGAACGGAGTCGAATCGCGCGACGTGCCTCGTTAAATTACATTAATGTAATGACACGTTTTGCATGCTTCTACCTACAAAGACGAGAGCTTTCGCTTCTATGTCCGCTTGATTATTTAATGTGTCATCAATATCCGAAACTCAATGTATTTCCGAACGGCACGGAGTGTCGACACGTTTTTACGACACGACGTTCGTCTTTCGATGTCGTCTTTCATATAACTAATCGGTTCTATGAATGAATGCTACATTGAAATTAACCAGGATTTTACGAAGGTAAAGACAACACTAACTCTTTCTTCATATCTAGAATTGTGTATAGGTATAAGTGCAATTTATCGTACTGTACGCGACATTGATACATGCTCGAAATTATTCCAAACTATATACGTGCATTTCCTTCGACCGAATCCGTACGATCGAATTTCTATAGGAAGCATTTAATTGTTCCAATACCACGGTCAATTCGGCACCGTATACCAAATGTATGCATCGGCAGTACATCCAACCCGAATATTTCCTTCGATCATTCTCCTCCGTCCTTTCGCTAGTAATAAATTTCATTCGAGCTCGTAATCGATAGGTAGGTATACCTTTCGTCATTACGATGCATACATTTTTCCTCCGTATCGATAAATCTTCTCTTCCAAATACGATCGAACGCGTTTAATTTGATTATTGGCTCGAATTAAATCGACGGAATATGATTACGAACTAAGAAAGTCGCGTACGTGTACCGCTATATTTTTATACGTAAACCCCCTACTTTTTTCGTTGCCTCGTACGTATGCTTGCTGTGCAATTCCTTCCATCGATTTCTTTCTCTCGTCCTGCATTTTGAATCTTATTATATCTGTATCTATTGTCTATATCATTCTATCGTAATCGTGATCGTTGACCAATGGACATTATGATTGATCTTGTCGTACGTTCCCTTAGAAATCGATCTCTCGATTATTTTTCATTTCGCAAACCCAGAATGCAACCAGATCGCTTAATTGCTCATCCTTGAGAGACCGATCATAGTGTCGATGGGAATTTGAGTTAAATGGATCATCGGTGCCTTCGATTATCGTCGACTGCGTTTCCGCGCCGTTTCCGTTAGAGGTTAGTTATAGATTCCATGCTATTATAACTCTCGTTTCTATCTCCATTTCCATCCGTCGACCAAACGTTTACCGTCGACGTGATCTCATAGTCAGATCGTACGTCGCGAAGTTGACGATAGTCCGAGGCACGAAACGAACGCCGCGTCTGTCGAATGAAACGCGTCGATAACGTAACACGTCGCAACGGTGCACTGCAAATAGGTACACTCCTTCTATACCGGGCCAGTGATGCCCTCGAACGATGGACGTCGAATGTCCACCGGTGGCGGAATGCAATCGGTCGCAGGAAGATTGTCAGGGCAGAGCCAGTCCTCTCATTACGGTTACTCTCAGCATACCGGAAGTGGAAGGATCATTCCAAGAAGCGGTTCGGATCAACATCTACCGCGCGTCGATTACACGAGCATAACGATGCCGGCTCGTCACACTCTTCTAAGATCGAGCTTAAAATCTGGTACGCGTTCCGTCCCGATAAAGGCGGTGTTGTTACTATCGTTCCTACTCGATACTCCATCATTCAAATCATTTTCCTTTATGCAGGAACGTCGGCATTGCGATACAACACCAGATACGGGACCCAAGCCGACACGCCATCGATCACACCAAGACGAAATCCGGTTGGTACTTTGACTAGGAGACACAGACCATCCTTGGATTATGCTTCCGATACCGAGGCCACGTGTTCGAGTTCACCGAAATCTGCCTACTACTATTACAGACACAATATGAATAATCCACCATCGAGCAGTGCCGTCTCACACCTTGCCACCCTATCGAGATCGCAAATTGGTCAGGGTATGGCGGGTAATTAATTTTTTAACCAGCGCGTCGTTCGATCCTCGCTCTTCGGTTTACGATACTTTTCTTTCTTTTCGCTCCTGTGCTCTAGGATTGAGATCGAACTCTTTGCCCCGAAGTGGTAGAACGTTGCCGCAACAGCCAGGCATCAGGTCGGGTCTCAGTACGGTGGCATCGGGATTGATCGATCAGGAAGACAGCGACGGTGCTTTGTCGGCCCCGGAATTGCCTTCGATTAGACGGGATAGGGGTAACCATATAAACAAAACAAAGCGCGCCTTGCCCAGATAAGTACGTGAATTTTCACTCTCGTATTTTTGTTAACGCGACGAAACAGGTAGGATACCGTCGTCGCCTAGCGTATTCACTTCCGACGAATATCGAGCGTGGTTGAGCAGAACGCCTAGCACGAGCGCACTGTACGAGCAGATCAGGGCCACCACGAACCGACCACCGCGTTATACCTATAGCGCTGAAAATATTCACGCGGCGGCCAGTCAAGTAAATTATCTTATTCCTCGATCTTGCATTTGATTGTTTTTACGAGAGAGAGGGAGGGAGAGAGAGAGAGAGAGAGAGAGAGAGAGAGAGAGAGAGAGAGAGAAAAGATTCAAGCGTTCGCTCAACGTAACGTTTATGTCGTAGGGCGATTATGGTAGTTACGGGACATACAGACCACTCTCTAGTACGTTGGATCGGCTCTCAACGAGATCTGCCTCGGCACAACAAGTTAATTTGGCGAATTTAAGAGCGTCGACGGCTATTAGTTCGACGTGTCATCGGGGTACAGGCAATCCTAGGCCGGCATCGGTGGCTACAAGCGCACGTTCCTCCTTGGCAAGTCAAAAACCGTCGTTAGGAAGCTCAGCGAGTCAAAGGGCGACGTCAGTTAGAAGAATTAGAAACTTATTAGACCTCGAATCTACGAGAAGTATACCGACCCCCACACCTACCAGAACTCAGGATCAAAGACTGCTAGATATTAATCCTGCAGGTAAGTTTCTTCCAACAAATTCTTGTAATCTCGACGACGTTGAACGATAAACTGATGTCTTCGCCGTCGTTAATCCCATATAATGTGATTTTTTAGAGTTCCTCAAGTATAAGATAGAAAAGCCACCGACAGTGGGTACTCCGAGTTCGACCAGTTCCCTCTTGAGTTCGCTCGGGGAGACCAGCGGTGGTGATCTGGCAGGTGGGGTCAGTGGATTGCTCTGGGTACACCTGTTAGCGGGTCGCGGCCTTCGTTCGACTACAACCTCCTCGGCAGCAACTACGCCCTCAACGCCATCGGGTCAGCCTAATTTAGGTACGTGAAAAGATCGATAACGAATAAACGAATAATAAATAACGATCGATTAACGTCCACGCATTATTAACAATAATAAACAGCTAGTTGTGGCCTGAGAGACTTATATTGCGTACTGGAGTGTGACAGAGTGCACAAAGCACGGACCGTCGTGCGAACGGGCGATTTGATGTTCGATTGGGACGAAACCTTCGAGCTGGATCTCGTAGGAAATCGGCAGCTGGATCTGCTCGTGTATTCTTGGGACCCACAATATCGGCACAAACTCTGTTATAAAGGATCGGTACACTTGGCGACTTTGCTCAAGGAAGCGGCGGTGCATCAGTTGGCGGTTAAAGTCGAACCTCGAGGTACAATCTATTTAAGACTGCGATATACCGACGCCCAGCAGACTTTTAGACGCAGGGGATTACCAGTTATATCCCTCGCTACCAGAGTAGCGCCTTTGTTCGGAGTTGATCTCGATACCGTTGTAAGTTTCATACTTGTAGTACATGTACCTGTAGTATGTGTGCTATATATATGTATGTATGTATCTACGTACGTACATCCGTACATGTCTTTTCCTAATAATCGAATAATCAAATAAAAGTACTACCCGAATCTTATTCTCAGGTTAGTCGAGAGTCAAAGACTGGAGGAGTTCCCGGTGGTGTTTCCACGGCACTAGCAATGGGAGTTCCAAACGTACCGATAATAGTTTGGCGATGCGTCGAGGAGGTTGAAAGGAGAGGCTTGGATATTATAGGTCTGTAACATCGAGATGATTCTTATCGGCAGTACTTTGAAGTATCGTATACCAACTATTATTCCATATCTACATCTATACATACGTACATATGTATATATATTATATTATACATATATATATATATATATATATATATATATATATATATTACAGGCTTGTATAGACTTTGTGGCTCGGCAACTAAAAAGAGGATATTAAGAGAAGCTTTTGAACGAAACGCACGATCGGTCAATCTGTCGCCCGACAATGTACCAGACATAAACGTTATCACGGGTAAGTTTTTACCAAAGTTAAACCTTGCCTGTTAGCAAAGTTTAAACGTGATCGTTTTTCGATATAGGCGTACTGAAAGATTATTTACGTGAACTTCCGGAACCCCTCTTTACTAAATGTCTCTATCAAATGATGGTCGATGCGCTAGCCGTTTGTTTGCCCGACGACCCACAAGGCAACGCTAAACTTATGTTCAGTATATTGGATTGTTTACCTAAAGTTAACAGAGTAAGTTTAACAAGATGACACGATATATCGTAATATTTTACTTATATTGACACATAAATGCACAATAGAATTAAAACGATAACGTTTCGATTGCAGTGTACGTTGATTTACTTATTGGACCACTTGGCAATGGTCGTTTCTCAATGCAACAAAATGTCACCAGCGAGTTTGGCCGTTTGTTTTGGACCAGTACTCATGTTACATTCGGAAGAAGGTGGTCCTCCGTTGGATTTCCAACAGCCGATCGCTGTATTGAAATATCTTTTGGAAATATGGCCAATTAAGTCAGGTAATGATATCATTTACTTCCGTTAAGATAATTTTCCAATCAAAGTTATTTCAAAAATATAACAAAAGGACGAATAAGGGCCGAGTAATCAGACACTCATTTCACAGACAGTTCGGAAGACTTCTTCAGTCGGTTCAGCGCTTCCTCGAGTTACGCCAGCAATCGAGCACAGCAACAATCAGCAGCAAGTGGAGCAGCAGCATCATCATCAACAGCAACAGCAGCAGCAGCAGCAGCAGCAGCAGGTTCAGCAACAGGTACAACAACAGGTACAGGGAACATTGGGACGAACAGGGCTGCTTTGGCAGCAGCCACCCTCACTTCATCGTCCACCCCAAACTACAGCAGCCGAAGCCCTCGCACCCTCCATTCGTCCGCCTCCGCCGCCGCCAATCAAGCCTCGACAGGTGCGTTGCACAGACAATTAACGTCGATGTGTTCGGCCGTAATAAATGTTAATCATGTTTGAAATACTATTACCTAGTAAAAAAGAAAAGGTCGATTTTCTGGCACTGAATCAGCTCCGTGAATCAGCTGCGCAAACGCATTACGAATTTCATTCGAAGCCAACGTTCCGGTAAATTTTCAATCATTTAGCGCTTAAAGAAAAAAGAAAAACATATTAACCATACAAACCATTTTATTCTCGAATGAAGAATATATCAAAGAAATATTCCAACGACGTTCATCCGCTTAACAATAAGTGCTTTCATCGATCATTAGGCGATTTTCTATCGGTCATTATTCTCGACGATTCGCAATCTGTTTGGAGCGCAGTAGCACGATAATTACCAATGATCTTTCCACCACGCTACTACTCCTTCCGCTCTCTTTTCTTCTCTCGCTGTGTTGTTCTCACTATTGTTTAGCGCGCATGCGAACGATCTATGCCGTTCGAAACATTTCTTCTACACTTATTTAGGTTAAACGATCGTGTAAATATCCTATCGGTAAATATCTGGCGAATGGACCAAAAACTATTGTACATATATACGTATTTTCTCGATCACTCGCTTTGCAAAATGTTCTATACACACATTTATTTAGCTGCTGCGCACCAAAGTATATCATTCGTAATAAATCACTCGCATAACATTTTGCGCGAATTTTAGATCACTCATTTATTTTGCATACCTTACGTGTTTATGCAAAATACCTTCGTGCATGTCTCGATGTCAGTTCTGTACGAATCAATTTTGTCAGCATAAAAAAGGAGATATCTATTCGTCGCGCGGCGCTATGATTTCCTTTTGCGTCTATAGTTTCGACGTTTTTCGATTATAGTGACGATTTACGTTGTCTTCTTTATCTTTTTTCGTTTGGGCACGTATTCTTCAGAGCAAGCGCAAATTGCCGGCTCTACCAAACCGCTAACAGTACAGAGACGCCGCTTCTTGCACAGGTATTATTATTATTATCATTATCATTATTATTATTATTATTATTATTATTGTTATTATTGTTATTATTATTATTATTATTATTATTATTATTATTACTATTACTATTATTATTATTTTTATTATTATCATCATCATCATTATTATTATCATCATTATTATTGTTGTTGTTGTTGTTGTTGTTGTTGTTGTTGTTGTTGTTGTTGTTGTTGTTATCATTATTATTACCATCGTCATGGTTATTATCATCATCGTTGTTGTTGTCACTTGTCGATATTATTATTATTACTATTACTATCACTATTACTACTACTATTATTATTATTATTATCATTATTCTTATTATTATTTTATCATCGTCATCATCATTGTTATTATTTCTATTGCCGTTGTTGTTACTGTCCTTGTTACCGTTATTACCATTATCATCATCATCATTTTCATTCATATTTTCATCCGCTAATTACTTTACAATCACGTGCATGGCTCAATTCAGATGTCGGAGAATCGATCGAGTTTGCGCAACTCACTTTTAAATCATACTCGACGTCGTTCATCTTTGATAACCATCTTGATAAACCACTGCCTCGTAAAGTATCCGGCATTTGGTATAAAGTGCGAATTCGTAGGAATCAAAAGCGTACCTCTCGTCGCCAAAAAAGTTTGTAGTGAAGAGCGCTTATCCCATCGATTCTTTGGTAACCACAAAATATCGATCGATTGCTCCATTTCCGATTTTGTAAATTCGAACGTTGAAACGACGTTGAAGCGACTTCTTATTATCGTAAACGGCAATTAGATATTTTTCTCTTCTCTCCTTTTTCTCTTTTTCCTTTTATTTACTTATTTATTTCTTTTTCCTTCTTTTCGTTCCTTTTCGATAAAAAATTATATCTATCGATAAGAAATAATCGGTATGTTCGTCGGATAGACGCAAGCGTGGGAGGAGAGGATGGGTTTGACTCTTGACGGTACCGGACGATGTACCAATACGAACGTAATTTTATTCTTTATACGCGAGCTTTAGTATCAGCTTTGAAAATTCTGTTAATTCCGTTGATCGATGAAATTTATTGAACAAAGTCCAATTTGATCGATTATTTAGTGTTTCGTTGTAACGTATTAGCCGTTTGATAAAAAACGCGAAAAAGAGGAAATACTTTGTGAGAAATCCAGTAACAGAAAGGATACCGAGCTTGATCAACGAAATGTCTCTTTTTATCTCGTTTGATGATTAAAAAGCAAAGGAAAGAGAAAGTGTAATCGGACCGGTCAGATCTCTTTGAAGGTTTTAACGAAGAGAAAAGGGAGAATTGAGGATGGGAAAATAACGAAATAAGAGAAACATTTTCGGGGGCGATTGCGTCCGCTTGCGTAGGTGATAGTCTCGTCTCCCGGTTCACCTAGCAGCGAGGAGTCGGAAGCCTCGCCGGAGCCGATTGACAAGAGCCTCCTGGGGGGTTTGGGATTTGAGAAGGTCGGGGAAACTGCTACAACGACGGCTGGCTCGAGTGTTGGCTCGATCATAGCGGGTGCGGGTGCGGGTTCGGGTGTGGGCGCGGGCGCGAGGGCGATCGCGACCGAACAAATGACGCCTACGAGCAGCGTCGACACGGAGGAAACCCGTATCTTGGAAGAGCCCGAGAAAGGTGTCGAAGGAGACGTCGAGGCAAGCGACGACGATCGCCATCAGCAACAGCAACAGCAACAGCAACAGCAACAGCAACAGCAACAGCGACAACAACAGCAACAGCAACAACAACTTCCGAAAACGAGCCATTAATTAGGGGTGGTTGCGAGCGGAAACCATCGAACATTGACGAGATGCGTCGCGCAGTGAGTAAACGGAATGAGCGCGAGTGAGAACCATGCTTCGTTCGAGCAAATAATAGACTAGCCGTATAAATAGAATACAAATAAAATAACACCGTGCTCGTAACGGATCTCTGTCGATGTTTTCTGGCCTTTTTATTCGCGAGTTCGACGGTTTCGACCATTTCGACGATCGTCTTTCCCTCGTCGACGATCTTTCCAACTGATTTCGTCGCACGTCGCCTCAGAAATTTCTCTCGGCGGGGAATATTAAAAATATCCTCTTTCCGTTGGATCTATTTTTCGTTTCCGGTTAAATTAACGAGAGTTGCATCTTACTCGTCGTATGATTTATCGCCGATATGCGTAGACTGGGGGAGAGAGAGTACCTTTCGACAACCACTCAAAACAAATGCAACGTTTCGCCATAGCATAGATTTCTATTTGTGTAAATAGATAGATAAACTCGCGAGCGCGGCGCATTCCATTGAATCCCTTTCATAGCTTCGAACGATTAGAAAGGCACGTGCGATGTAACAACGCGACTCGCCTACGTCCTTGATCGATCGTATCGATCGACGACCGCGATTTAATGTGCCGAGTCAGCTATCGATCTCTCGATACCATCGATATAGAATATAATTGTTCGGTATTGCATCCGTGCTTACGAACTTCGTAATTACGATTTCCCTAAGAAAATATTGATTTAAATTCCAAGGCGAGTTAGAAACCGTACAACAGATCGTTACCGCTTTGTTGGATAGTTTTCATATTTTGATATTTATATCGTTTATTCGTCGTAACGAGGTCCCGCTTGATATCGAGCAGTTTTAGTTAAAAGCATCGATCGAGCCACGATACGGAGGACGGTCGTAGGCTATTGTCAAAGCAATTAGAAACATTAACGCAAACCGATAGGACCATAGCGAATATTCTTTCCCAACTAGAACCGACGTTCCTAACTTTACTCGAGATTCGTGCAGCTTCGTGATCTCGCCGTTGTAACGATAAATAGACAAATGACAAATGAAAATATTTCGAGCGAGAGCGAAGCTTTTAAAGCACGCCTATCGATATAAAAAAGAAAAGCGATAAACTAGAAATAAAAGGAGGCAAAGAAAGAGTTTAAACGTTAAAAACGTACGAATTTTCTCAAAAACGGATTTATTTCCAGTTAGAATACTCTTTCTTTTCTTATTCCTTTATACATATATATGTATATTTTTTTTTTTTCGTTTTTATAATCTTGGTCGAATGACAGGTCGATTACAAGAGTAATCGACGATAGGAGTGACAAAAAAGGGATTCGTCGAAAGGTAATTCGATGGATATTTTGCTCCGATAGAACAATGGGAAAAGAGAAAAATTAACGATTTACAAAACTTCGCAGCGAGCCTTGATAAAGATAAAAGCTGCTATTATACGCAACCGGTGGTTTCTTCTTTGTCGAGCGAAATCTTTCCGTATCGTTCGTGTATGAAAACAAATTCGCGTCGACAACAACGAGTTCGATAAAGCACGAAAGAAATGATTAACAAATGCGAGATAACACAAACCTTTCCCACTCCAGCCACACCATTACGATAAGCGTATACGCGTATAGATCCAGGCATACAGATCTCCCTCCTCCCATTCCACACACACACACACACACACACACACACACGCACACACTTCAGAGAGAAAAGCGTAAGCAGAAAGAAATAATACAACGTGACATACATAATGGTCGGTTTATATACAATATACTATTATACACATGTTATATATACATATGTAGACTAGTCACGATATACATGTGCTTTTGATAAAAGATTATTACTTGTAGCGTTAGTTAGCCCTCGTATACAAACAAAAAACAGACAACTACTAATGGTATACATCATTGAATCTATATGTACTATGTATAAATATATAGTATTTATATAGATCTCTATAAATATATACAGATCTATATCTATATCTATAAATATGTGTTTGTGCGTGTGCGTGTGCGTGCGTGCGTGCGTGCGTGCGTGCGTGCGTGCGTGCGTGCGTGCGTGCGCGTGTGTATATATATTTATTTATATATAGTACATGTACATGTTATACATAAGAAAAATAATATTATACATACCAGAATACATATAAAAAGGGCCGCTACAGAGATATCGAAAGAATCGCGAACGCATGCTATGTCGTTGAAAAAATTGCAAAATAAAAATATGAAAGAATCAGCCAAAACATGCGGGAACGCGCCTGCATCGCACAGGTATACACCACCATCGGTAACATCGCGACGCGTTCTATGCAAATGTTGACGATAGATAATGGAATACGAAGAAAATAAAAGACGAAGAAGGGCGGTGCGTCATGTGTGAGAACTCACTGAAAAAACGATAATAATTACGAGTAAAGCGCTACGATTAAATAATATTTACATATATACATACATACATATACACATATATACATATACATATATATATATAAATATATATATATATATATATAATTTTAAACATA
This sequence comes from Vespula pensylvanica, assembly GCF_014466175.1. Classification (NCBI taxonomy): domain Eukaryota; kingdom Metazoa; phylum Arthropoda; class Insecta; order Hymenoptera; family Vespidae; genus Vespula; species Vespula pensylvanica. Next base: position 8,241,388 of record NC_057694.1, read on the forward strand.
AAAGAAGAAACAATAGCCAGTATTATCGTTCATCTAAAATTGTAAAACTATAAAAAAGGGGCAAGTAGAGCGAGAGAGAGAGAGAGAGAGAGAGAGAGAGAGAGTGAACGGGTGACCGGGTGAGCGGCTGAATGACAGATAGATAACAAGATAAAAAGTATCTCTAAAATGAAACTATACGACATCGTAAATTGCGAATAATATGATATTATCGATAGTCGCGATACGTGGGATGCGCGAAAGATCCGGAACGAGGACACGAACGATCGAGGATCGAATATATGAATAAAAAATAAAGAAAGAATAAGTTAAAACTTCCTACGCGTTAAACGTTATGTAATATTATAGCTGATATCTTAGCTTCGCTCGTTACGTGTCCGGGATAAAGCACTGAGATATATTATGTATAAACGTAAACACACGGAGATACACAGGACGCATCGATCCCATCACCGTACACAGACGCGACACACCGTGTATCCGTTCTCTGTTTTTCCCGCATAGGTAATTTTACAACGCGATCGCGACGATCGCGATAGTAGAGAGGACGACAAAGTTGTTCGACACGAAGAGTATTCGTCGGAAAAACATTGTATAGGCTGAGTATATCGTAAAATCGCATAAATTTAGTCGTATCGACAGTCGCCCTTTCAACCCCTTAACCCAAGAGCCCCGCGCAGAAAATGCCCAGCCCTCGTCCGATCGTATGACTGCCTATCGTTTTTTCTACGTGCGTGAGCGAGGAAATGCCGGGTACCGAATATTTTTGACTGCTTCATGTTTCATCGATAGTTCGAGGAGAGAAGGAATTGCCATCGTATTTAGATTCTCCGTAATGGGTATGTAGTACTTACTCGCATCTTCGGAAATTAATTATCCTACGACATCGATTTGTCTTTTTTTCTTTTTTATCGTAGAATCGATTTTACGAAGCAGAATCGGCTTTGCGTCGCTCCGGAGGAGGTCCCTCTCTCTTTTTAGCGTCTAACGCGTCGTTCGTTTGAAAATCATTATATCGTATAGCTAGATCGTTAAGTACTCCTCGTTCGGGACATAGGAATTGATAATTCTGAATTTTGCGGTATTTAATGACGTCGAAGACGGCGACGACCACTCGAAACAATCGAAGAAATGAAAAATCAAGAAAGCAATTCTTTCTTCATCGCTACCTATATAAAGGATCGACGCGCGAGATTATCTTGGCCGACTGTTGGACGACTGTCGACGCGCAACGTCAAGACGTACGGTGATCAAACGAAAATATCATTTTCTATTGATTTCATAAGCGATGCCGTAGAAAATATTTCCCATTATTTTCTACGGTCTGACCCGTTAAAACCGATTATCTTTATTACTTGGAGCAGAACGATTGCTTTTCGATCCTCCTCGTTTTTCTTTTCCATCGGTGATTCAAATCAAAGATTTCACGGGTCGGTCCATTTTCGACGGATAATTCCGTCTAGTTTGATCGAAGTGCCCTTTATATCGGTATATTAAACGATGCGATCGATCGAACGACCGTTGCTCTCTAAAAATGGTATCCAGCGTTCCTCGCCGTCCTGACTTTAGTAATAAAGTAAATAATTCGAATGTAAGGTCGGAGAGAGAGAGAGAGAGAGAGAGAGAGAGAGAGAGAGAGAGAGAGAGAGAGAGAGAGAGAGAGAGAGAGCGAGTAATATTAATTATTATACGTGAAAGCACACTGCCGTAATTTTATATATAACTTGACTGTTGTTATATCTAATACCTTCGTATATACTGATTAAAACTTAAGGAGGCCCGATACGCGTCGCTCGACGGGATCTAGGATATGGCTAGTGGCTCGTAGATCGACCGTTGAAAATCGCTTGACCGTCGATACGACCGCTCGTGTCTGCGGGAGAAAAGAAAAGAAAAGAAAAGAAAGAAAAAAAGAAAAAAGAAGAAAAAAAAAGGAAAAAAGGAAAAAACGAAAAAAAGATGGAACGTGATTTCTCCTCTTTCTTATTCACTTCGAACTATCGTAACTTTAACCGAAGAAAACTTTGATCTCGATCTACGAATCGTCACAAACTGGATTAGAAAAATAAATAAAGGAAACAGAGAAATTCCTTCGAGAGTCGTCGTATCGTTTGTTAAAATAACCCGTTGGTCTTCACTCCTTTAACATGGAATCGGTGTACGGGGCTCGTACTCTTCATCGTACTTTTCATTGCTGCGTTCTTTCCTCCGTCTGTACGTAATCGCGTTTCGAAATATCTCCTCAGTCCGTACCCCGTATTCGCGTTTTTTCCATTCTCCGACTTTGTTTCTTTAACTTTTACGAGACGAATCGTCGAGCGAGAGGACTCTCTGCCTTTTTGAGAAACGACGAACAACTTTTGACGACGAATCGAGTCGAACGGGTGTTTCCGGGACGAGTGCGAAACGGGATTAGAAAAAGAAAATAGAACGGAAGAAAGAAGGGAATTTCTCGTAATACTAATAATAACGTATTAACTATAAAAAGCTTTATCGTACAAAGAAATATCGTCGATCGCTGCGTATTCACAACGAAGGAAGTATGTACTTACTTACTTAATTAATTGATTGATTAATTATCGTACTATTAGTTTCGAGACGAGTAAGAAACACGTATTACGTATTCGAGAGTCACGCGTTTTATCGTCGCATACGTTCTTCTATATTAAAGAATACCTCTTCGAGATTAAAGAAAGATATGCAATCAAGGACGGAAAAATATAGAGGATTAATAGAAAAAGAGATAAATACGTACATAGAGGCGAGGTGAGAATTCTTCTGAAATAAACGTGCGAGCATGCTATTGTTGCAAAGAGCATATATTCGCAAAGAAAATGAAAGAGTTCAGCGTTAATATGCTTGCACTATTAACTCGATCACCTTGTGCGCGATCGCACAAATCGGTGCATCCCTTTGGATGAATCCGCGTTAAAGTGACGCGAAGGCTTGGTTTCCTGACTGGCTGCTTGCGTCTATAACTTACGTGTATACCAGAGCTTCTTTTTCTTACTAACGTACTATTCCAATATTCTATTCTAGGCACGAAGGTACGCAACATACGTGCCTACTGATTTTTTTTACGTCTCTTTTTTATACCGTTATACAAAATTTCATTCGCGTTCTACTATACTCGTATAATAGAAATGAAAGGCACATTAACACGATCGATATCGTACAAGAAATCCGAGTTGGTCGGAAGGGCACAAATAAAACGAGAGACTGCTCGTTAAATCGCTAACTTTCGTATCTAATCGTTATCCATTTCATTAGATCCTCATTGAGACTTCGATGCAACCATATTACACTGCGTAAGCGAACGCGAAAGCGTACATACATACTTACACACACTATCGCACACGCAAAGATACGCGGTCCAGCATTACATTTGCTCTCTATTTTTATATCGTTACATTGTTCAACGAGTGTTCAAATACAGTCACGAAGCCAGGCTTTTGGCGCCGTCGAGTTTTATGACTATATAACTTATACATACCTATTCGATGGACCATATTTGTCATATTGAAAACTTTCTAAGCAAAAAAAAATTAAGCGCGCGCGCGAGAGAGAGAGAGAGAGAGAGAGAGCGGGAGGGAGAGAGAGGAACAAAGAGTTTTGCAATGATTATTCTATAAGTTAGAATCGAGACGTATAGGTTAACGGCGCGAGATAGGTACTTCTTCCGCGCGCTGGTTCAGCAGATATTTCATATGTAAACGATTATAATTATACGAAACTTTGACGTTTATATACCGTACGTATAGTTTAAATCCTTTTCTAAAGACGATCGGAATCGTCACGACGTTTCTGTCAGACCGTATATCGAGATACGCGATCGACATTTCTTAATCGACCGAAAGAACGTTGCGCAAAAGGAAATGGGACGCTTCGTAAACTTGACAAATATACCTGTTACGATTATCTTATAAATAGCAGATCTATTACGTAGAAGACCAAATGTAAAAGGATGTTTATATCGTTCGAATGTTTTTTCAACAGTCGTACAATCAATCGAAATAACGGAACGTTAATCGTATTCGATCTTACTGCTGTTTGTAAGGTCCCTTCAAAACTTCGAGGCGATTCTTGTCTAGCTTATCGTTAGCTATGATTTACGTTGTTCTTCCATCATTCTTCCGAAAATCGAAGAATACGAAGAAATTTCAAGCATACGCAAACGAATGAGAAAATTCGTGAGTCGAATTCCTCGAGTCATCGAACGCGACGATCGTAGATTAGCTATTCGCCAAAACAAACCAAAATAATATCTTTACCTCTGATCCCTTTCGATGACCCTAGACAAATGATACAAGCACACGGTAGACTTACGATTATATATGTATATAGGTATATATAAAAGGTCAGAGACATTATTATTAGGTAAATCAAATCTCGTCACGAAGATTTAGTAAAAGAAAGAAAATAAGAAAAGAACTTGTGAGTTTAGAGTTTCGAGCAACATTTTCGAGGATTTCTAAATGGAGGATGGCTGGCTTATTTCTCGAAACTCGTTGCTAAATTATTCCGAGCGACCAACTAAACACACACATGCACGTACGCACGCACTCACGCACGCACGCACGCACGCACGCACGCACGCACGCACGCACGCACGGACGCACGCACGCACGCACGCACACGTGCACTCACACGTACACGCACACGCGCACGCACACGCACCCTCACACGTACACGCGCACACATTTGTACATAGTAAAACAATAATAGGAAAGAACTATAATTAACGAGTTATACGCGGTCGAGTAGGAAAGAAATTTGGAAATGAAAGGAAAGGAAAAGTGAAACGCGTTTAGAATGAATGTTCGCGAAAGAAGTCAGCTTGTAAATAAGAAATATGCACCTCGTTCATCCTGCTACTTACAAAGGAACATATTTAAAAGGATCTCCTTTTTCGTTCGATCACCTATGCGAAAACACCTTGTGTTTTCTCTCGCGTCGATCGAAATACGATATAAATTTAAAGCGATGAAATACAAGCGAATATGTTCCATTGTCAGTACTGTAATCGTGTATCGATGCCGATTTAACGTCGATTTGAGTCGATACACGCATCGATCTACACGAGTGTTCGCACATATCTCCCGCATGAGTTTTAATAATGCGACCGAACATCGGCCGGCCAGCCCGATCTTTTCAAAGTAAACGTTTCGGCTGTTATCGAATCGTTCTGTTGCGTTTATCGTATCGCGTTGTTATGCCTTTATGCGCATTATTTTTAACTCGCATAATTTTGAACTCGCCCAAATTATTAAAAAAGATCGAGCTATATCACCAATCAGATTTGGCTTAACCGTGTTCTTATTCGAGCCGATACGATTCATCTCCCTTTTGTTTTTCTATCCGCCTGTCGATTCATTCCTGTTCGTTAATTGGCCGTATCGTACGACCGTTATCCGCGTATCTCCAAAGTTTAAAGCCATTTTTACGTACGTTGTTTCGCGCGATAACAGCGTCAATCGAGTCAAGTCGAGCTAATACTCGTACCAGTTTAATCGCCGTCGCACATCGAGAGCGGGATATAATAGATAAGTCATCGATGCTTTCATACACAAAGCCATGATCCTACATATCACGGAGGAATTACAGGTGGAAGCGAGGAAGACAGGCCTACGAAGAAAATTCTTTAACCCGATAGCGGTGCAAATTTCGCGATAGAAGATTTCGCGAGGAAGAAAAAAGAAAAAAAGAAAAAAAAAAAAGAAAGCGCGAGAGAATAAAAGTTAAAAAAAGATCCGACAGGCCTCCTATAACTTTAGTAACGCGTAAAGAAACGAATAACGTTTCGAAATAGTCAGGATAAATAAAAGACACGCTTGTAGAATTAGTCGTAGTTTCGACATAATACCCATGATAATCCGGAAAAACGCATATCGGTACTCCGCGTCGCGTCGGATCAAAATCTCTTTTTTTGCGCCTCGTATTCATTTACTTAGACGATAAAACTGTCGTTCGCTTATCATTTTCGAACGTTTATAATTAACACGCTACGAGAGACCGTCTCGTTAAAACGATACGTTACTATTTCATACTCAATTATCGGCTTATCCGTGCCGCGTACGATTTCGATTTCAATACTACGGCTTATAGTTTAGATTATAGCTATTATTTTGGAATAAATATAAAAGACCATCGTTATTCGTTGATGGTCGGAAGACTAAAAAAACGTTAGTTTTAACACGTTTTCATTTTAGTATTATCTATTTCTCAAAAACGTGGAAACAAGACGAGGAACCGAACCGAATCTAAAAATCTAGAATGCGTTTCATGCGATCGAAAAACTGATCTATAAGATTCGAATAGAAGGCAATAAATTTACGATAATTCTAATTAAAACCAAAATGCTTACGTTTAGATATTTCTGAAGAATGAAGAAGAAGGGTATGGGCACGATCATGTCTTAATTTCTCTCGACATATCCATTTATCAAAATCACAAATATCCATTTATCATTGCACGAATCACAAAGTGCATAGAACTCGTAGACGTATTTTCCTAATGGTGCTATAACTGGCACAACATAAATAAGCCTCGTTAGCATAACGATAATGTACATTGGCAATATTTTCAAGACAATTCATTCTCAGCATCGCAGTTCATCAGACTGTACTGCCGTCGTTGAACAGCAATATCGCATTAAGAGACGTTTTAACCAAAGGATAACGTTGCGACACGTAGACTACTTTTAACGATATTAGGCGCGTTGTTACGTCAACAGAAATGCAAACGGCAATTCTTTACACCTCGGCCGTTATATTTTATTAAGATTAATCTTTTATTTTTATTAAGATCGTTTCATCGGTTTAACAATAATATATACCTACCGAGTGAACGTTCTCGCGTAAAAAAAAAACGCACGTGTCGGCCGTAAAATATAACGAAGAATGTGTTTTCCTTTCTTCATCGACAAGTCACAAAATGACGACCCGTTGTTGGATTAAATTGAAAGCCGACGATCTTGAAGAAGATCGTCGTTTCGTCTAGAGACATTACGATGGTAATAAGAAAGAGCTTGCCTCTCCTGCCGCGTCGCGTCTTTCTCTCGATCTCCTAATTTAAAGAGATCTCATAGTTTGTTCTGATCTGTACGACCGTTTTTTCGCGCGGATTATACACGTGAGTACTTGCGACGTATATAAATGCGTAGTGACCGTCTAAGCGATACGCCCTTATGCATTTATACACACATTGACATTTCTTTAGATCCCTTCTATTTATTTTATTATTTCAATTCGAGTAATGGAAGAAAGTTAGAAATTTCTCCTATCGGCCGACTCTCTTCGTCTTCGTCTTCTTTGATACCTTCGACAAATATGAAATTACATCGTCGCTAATCCAATCGCATAGAAGCTTGTGTCTCTTTCTTATTATTAGGATCGATTGTCATTCGCGACAAACATCGCGTCGATGTCTCTCTTTGCAACGTGCTATGTACATACAAGTCTGACTCTTAATTATAAGAAATAATCATTATTATTCTACAATGATATATCGATGCACGAAACATTGCATCGTCGTCGTAATATCATCGTCTAAAAAAAGACAGCATATTGATGCTTACGAACAATTAGGAACTATTACTCTTTGTTAAAAAAAATGCAAACTTGGAACGTAATCACAGGCTGCATTGTATCGTACACTATCATCAAACGAAATCACGAAGGCGTTTATTACAAGCGAGACGACGAGAGCGTTTACATACTCCTATCGACTTTCCATTTAAATCTTACGCGAGCACGCTATAAATCACGCTTTCTTTCCTTCATATTTTTCTTACAATTTTTTTCTTTGCGATCCATAACATCGCGTCAAAATCTTAAACGCAGCGTATCGCGACGGATCCTCGAAATCGCGCGTGTAATCGACGCCTAAAAAAGTTACACGCTTCTTAAGGATCTCACCGTGAGATAAAAAAGAAGCCAAAAAGAGAGATAGAGAAAAGAAAGGATTAGAAATTACGAGACCGGATCGATTAGATATCGTTCGGAAATTGAGAATTCTAAGTCTATAAATATATTTAATTAAACGAGGAAAAGATAGGAGCAGGGAGAAAGAGGGGGAGAGAGAGAGAGAGAGAGTAAGAAAAAACAAATGAATAAATACAGAAATAAATGAATGAATATATATATATATATATATATACATAAATATATATATTGAAAATGCGGAGATATAAATACTACGAAAATAATAAGCAGAATTATAGAGGGTGATGCAACGCGAATGGCGACAGGTATATCCATCAGTATTTACACAATAATCGAGATTATTATTATCATTGCGTTTAGATAAATATTATTGATCTGACGTTTACGATTTTACTTGGATTTAAGATTTCTATGATAAATGGCACGCGCGCGCGCGCGCGCACTCACACACACACACACACACAGAGAGAGAGAGAGAGAGACGCGCAGACATACACGCACGCGCGCGCGCGTTAAAGAAAAGAAACGAATAAAGAATTAAAAAAATAGAAAAAAGCAAAAAGAGAAGAAAAGAGAAGGGAAAGAGGAAGAGGAAAGGGCGTGCGCATAAGCGAAGAACTTGTGTTGTACCTTATGCTCGCGTAGAGGAAGGTAAACAAAATTGACAAAAAAGACGACTATCGTTGATCGCTATATCAAGCCAGTAGTTATTATCAAACTATAGTAGTGTGTCGATATATTAGCATTGTAATGCGTTCTTACGCCGGCTTGCGCTCGTCGTTGCGTCAATCGACCGCTTATGCGAACCGTTTCACTGATACGAAAGCACTACAAAAGCGATTTACGAATGATATCTGCCGAGAGATAAAGCGCATACGATTGAACGTTATACGTACGAACGTAGATGAGAGAAACGAGTACGCGATGGATCCTCTAACGACGAACGATGAACGACGAAAAATAGAAAACAAAAGTGTCAATTCTAAGTCGAGAGCGTTCAGCCTTATCGTTAAATACGAGGAGCCCCCTTCCAACTTTTTCATTCCAACGATTCTCAAAACAAGTTTTTCCTTCTTTCGCTCCTTTCTTCTCTATCGAGTATCGCTATTACAAAGGAAAAGAAATCTTCTTTTCGTTCGTAAATCTCTTTCCTCCCTCTTACATAGCGCGCTCGTTTGTGCGAAAACGACGTCCTTCGTTCGTACGACGTTTTATTGTTTTCTCATTGTTATTTAGAAGCGAGCTTATAGAATAACGCCGATTGCATCGAGCCAAAAGCACAAGAGGTGTGCGTCTTTCGCGTAAGAAAGACGAGAAAAAAAAGAAAAGAAGAAAGAAAAAAAGGAAACGAAGAATGGGACTTGTAGGACGCGTTACTATCTCCGAAACGCGAGAATCAATGGGTCAATGATTAGAGCGATTAGCCGATTATAAATCAACACTAGATATAGTAGAAGGTAACAATTTCAAATGGGTAGTACTACCGTTGTTTCGTTGATTGTTTTTATAGATTATATTGTGCTGTGATCGCATCGCGCGACCCGTGACGATCAATAACGATGCGTAGAAATTCAAGGAAACTTCTAATGCAATGGAGAAGCGACGATACAAGCGAAAGGTAAATCAAAATGAAAGAAGGAACTGTCTTGGGGAATTTTCCTTCTCTTTTTTCCTCGAGACAAGCGAACGTTTCGTTGTTTTCAAACGCCAAACGCAACGCTTTTCGCATCTTGTATCCTCGATCTTAATAGCATCTTGGTTTCGTCCCATCTTATACCACGTATGAGATAAACGGACAAAACGATGATTGCATTCGCGTTTAGCTGTAACCGAACTTTATCGGAACGTAAGATTCGCTGTCGCTCTTTATCGACAATTCGATGGAAAAAAAAAAGAACAAAGAAAAGATATATACATATATGTATGTGTGCGTGTGTATTCTAGTCAATTAAAAAGTGAATCCCAAAATAATATTTTCCATCCGCGGATCTTTATTCGTCGAGAGATTACACGTGTTATACACGTGTATAAGCCTCTTGTTTCATTTTCGATCACGATCCGCAGCGATCAGGCACGTCGTCGCGAAATACGATCACGCTTAGCCAGGACTATTTTTCTAAGTTGCAAAGTATAATAAATTAATGACGTTGCATTATCGTTACTAGAGTATATTATAATGTATATTGATATTTTAACTAGGCAAGTAAGTATGAGATAATGTTACGAACATAATATACGACTATATCATAATAAAAATTATTATATCGTCGTCGTCGTCGTCGTCGTCGTCGTCGTCGTCGTCGTCGTCGTCGTCGTCGTCGTCGTCGTCGTCGTCGTCGTCGTCGTCGTCGTCGCCGTCGTCGTCGTCGTCGTCGTCGTCGTCGTCGTCGTCGTCGTTGTCGTCGTCGTCGTCGTCGTCGCCGTCGTCGTCGTCGTCGTCGTCATCGTCATTATCATTACTATTATTATTATTAATATTAGTATTATGGTTACTATCATCATCGTCATCGTCATCGTCATCATCATTATCATCATCATCATTATCATCGTCGTCGTCGTCGTCGTCGTCGTCGTCGTCGTCGTCGTCGTCGTCATTGTCGTCGTCGTCGTCATTATTATTATTATCATTATTATTATCATTATTATTTTTATTATTATCATTATCATCATCATCATCATCATCATCATCATCATCATTGTCCTCGTCGTCGTCGTTATCATCATCGTCATCATTATTATTATCATCATTACTTTTATTATTATTATCATCATCATCATCATTATTATTATTATTATTAAACGCCGGTTCGCACGTGCGGTCGATGAGCGTGTAACGCCTGCGGCAAATGAGCGTGCAACGAGCTGAATCCACTCGATATCTAATCGAGATTGAGGTTTATTTAAGAAAATAAAAAATTCTTGGAGGATCATAGCATTGGCCGATCCACGGTTATCGAGAAACGACTGCAAACGATCTTTGATTCGTACGATCTTTTGGCGCGAGAGCGAGCGTGAGTCTGCGTGAATCGTGCGTGCGCGAGAATGAGAGAGAATGAACGCAAACCGTGTTAATGCGAAATAACGAATGTGAACGAACGCTTCGAAAGAAAGTGAAATTAACAATGTCGTTTCCCGAACCGCGAATAATAAAAGATGAATTGTTCTGTCAGTCACCTTACCTATATTGAAAAAAAAAAATGTCATAATAATATGCTGCCATACGATATAAATATATGTCTACACTAAGGAGTATATTACTAAAATATTACAAATAAATATGTTGTAAGTACGATCCTTTTATCCTTATCTAACTTTCTTTGTTACAAGGAATAAGACGTATATCGTATACAAAGCTGCTGACATTTTTCTTTCAGCTTTATCTACCGTACGAATTACCGTTATATTTAATCAGAGGATATACTATTGTCGCTCGTTCCGAACACTTTATTGCATTGCACTTTTTTTAACGCACCTTTTACAAGAGAGAGAAAGAGAGAGAGAGGCGAGACTCGTTCGGCCAATTCTGAAATTTAGACGCCTTCCGATTCTCGCGATTTGAGTTACTCGCAAGTACGTTCTTGATCGTTTGAATTTTTTCAAAACGTGTACCATCGCGAAACTCTATGTGCGTTTGTGTGTTTGTGTATGTATGTATACTTACATCCTACTCATTCGTGCGAAATACGGCCCGTTTCGATGTGGAAAAGAGAAAGTCTCCATTATTGTTTACATTTACACTGCACATTGCGTTACATCACGGGAAAGAGGTCAATACTCATTGCGGCCGCGCATAAAGCGAAAGTCTTCCAACCGGCGTAGACGTTTCTGCACGTTGTTAATCGATATAACTAATCGTCATCGTGTCAAACTCGTTTTCATATTATCTACGCAACATACGTATAAAATGGTAACTCGTAACTATTAGAGGGGGAAAAAAAGTTCACGCGCGTGTCACGGCGACTAACCAAATAAAATTAAAGTAATCATCGTACATGATACGTTATGCATAGATCCAAGTTTTGGATTTTACAAGTTTTTTATTTTGATAGATTATTATAAAAAAAAAAAGAAAGAAAGAAAGAAAAGAAACGAACGCCAAGATACGAGAAAAACCGTAACTCCGTCGCATATTTCCAATCGAGTCAAAGCTATCGCACAAGCATATAGCGTTTAATATTCCCTACTACCGTTAACTTTACGCAGACTGATCGTTCACGGATTATAAGCGCGCATTTAAGAAAAGACAAGGTATGAAGGAAGTTGCGATTCTTTGCCTCGAGTATAAAACAACTTGTACACTTACTCTTAAAACACGGCAAACGGATCGGGTCTCTGCGTGTAAAGAATTTCTTTCTTGTAAAAAAAAAAAAAAAAACGGGCAAGTTTTTTCAAGTGAGTGTCTCGCAAGTATAAGAGCGTAGAAAAAAATTGATATAATGTCATTTATTGAAAAATCGAGAAAAACAAAGGATGGCGATCCAAAGTCATTGATACTTTTAATTCGAGATCTGACTGTTGTTTGCCTTATAACGCTGTCAATATCTTCGATCGAGGGTAAACGAAATCATGGTGAGTATAAACGATTACGTACATAGGTACTTACATATTTTGATTTAGGCCTTAAACGGTTAAACGTTGCATCGATACAACTTTCTAACGTAGGACTACTAGGCATGTCGAATCGTATTAAATTACGACGGCTCGGATACAGTCGCGAAGAATTGAAACCAACGATTTGTTACGGTACGTCTTTAAAGACTAATAACGATTACGTGCGTACGTTAATCGTCGTTTAATCGTATCTACGGTATGTCTACGGTAGATCTAGTTGGCTGCTTCGCGGATCCACCGGTTCGTTTGTCTTTGAAAAGACCACCCGAGCATCCAAACGTTATCCAAACAAAGTTCTTACTGTACACCAGAGGCAATCGGGAAAATCCGAAAGTTATCATGTACGCAGATAGGTCCGAGTCGTTGTTACAATCTGGATTTAATGTGTCGAAGCAACTGAAAGTCATCATACACGGCTTCAAAGGTAGCGGTAGCGATTACGGTTTGATTCGTGGGATTAATGCTCTCCTCGATCTGGTAAATTTCCCCTGAGAGACTTATGCAATACGTAATATATAATAAGTAAATAAGTCGTTATGTCGAACGTTATCGAAGAAGAACAAACAAAAGAGAAAAGAAAACAAAAGAGAATAAAAAAAAATCAATTCACTCGACACAGGAGGATGTAAATATATTGATATTGGATTGGACGAGAGGGGCAGGCACGAGCTACGCGGCAGCAGTCGCTAATACCGAATTAGTTGGCCGACAACTTGCCCTCGTTCTTTTGGATGTCTTTAACTTGGGGACCGATCCGATGGATGTACACGTAACGGGCTTCAGTTTGGGAGCTCACGTAGCGGGATGCGCTTCTGAAATGTTAAAAAAGTGGGACCTCCTACTTGCTCGTATCACTGGGCTCGATCCTGCCTCGCCATTTTTTCGAAACCATTTATTTCGCGAAAAATCAAGGAAGCTCGACGCTACCGACGCTCATCTCGTTGACATTATTCACACCGACGGTTCCGAAGATTTCACCGATGGATTTGGCCTCCTCAAACCTATCGGACACATTGACATTTTTCCTAATGGCGGTAAGGAACAGCCAGGATGTTCCGACGTTAAAAATTCCGTCGTTGTCAGCCATTTGAAAGGTAAACGATTTAGACGCATTATCCTCAATGAAATAATAACTCGGCCGATATATGCGTATGTTATTGCCTATCCATGTTTCCTATCCCTTTCTATATTTATGACGAATTATAAAAGGGAACGTTCTACTTATTGCAGAAGAACTTTTAGATAGAGAGATTGCGTGCAGTCATTTGAGGGCCTGGCAACTCTACGTAGAAAGTATACTAACCCAATCCCAAAAATGTAAATTCATAGCATGGCCATGTCCTCAGGGAACCGTTTCATATGCAAGAGGAACTTGTTTCCCTATGGAATCTATCGGTTGGTCTCAAGAAATGGGGTACAGAGCGGATCGTGGACCATTAGGAACTTATTTTTTACCTACCAGAAGCGAACCACCCTTTTGCGGTATTACTATATTCGTAATTTATTGACAAACAAATTGGATATGTTTTATTTAGAAGGCAATCGTTAAAAAAAAAAAAAAAAAAAAAAAAAGAAAGAAGAAAAAAAACCATTTTCAGGAGAACCCTTCAGAGTTACTATAGTGACAGCTAAAGGTCTACCAAAAACTATGGGAATATTGCTCTTTAAAACGTATCAAAATAATTCAACGACGACGTACAAAATCAATTGCCTGTACGATGAATATTATATTTTTATATAATTTACATTTATAGCCGTTCATCATTGAGACATTTCTCCTTCCAGATTACCCAAACTGTACAATCAACCGGCGATGTTTTACAATATAGCGGCGAATGATTTTCTATCCGGTTTACATAAAGCAACAGTCATAAAGGGCACGATTCAGTATCATAAAACGATCGGCCGTGACGAAAAGGAAAAAAGAAGACCCGATTTGGATACTATACTATTGAGTAAACTGTTTCTCGAGAATAGAAAGGGAGATAGGTAAAATTGAGCTGTCGCAAATGGTTTCTACTTAATTTTTCACCATTTATGACGTTGTTGTTATAATTGCAGATGGGAATGTTGTAATTTTAATACTTCGATCGGTCTACAAGAGATACACGTGGAACTCCAGAACATACCATGTGACCCACACTAAAAAATTATACTCTTCCATTATACAAATCTGTTGTATCAAATATAAATCATATACTATTATGCGCATTTTATTTTCATAATGATCAGCAACCATTCTGCGTCGATTATATAAAAATTAAAATTTTCCGCAAACGAAATTGAATATGGCGTCCGTCGTACTTCCATTTCCGTCACATCCCAAACCAACGAGTGGTGTAGCCTCTTGGCTCATCCTAACCTTACTTGTACTTTACGAAGAAAGTAATCCAGCTGCTATCTATGAAATATAAGATCTATGGTATAAACATCATAAGTGTACGATACAAGTTTGGCGCCATTTGTGGTTTATCGTCTTTAATTCTTGTTCGTTCTTATTCTCACGTAGATCCAATATATTTTTTTACGCACACACATATTACGATAATTCCTTACATTGTATTACATACCATATAATCTTATTTCACAATGTATATAAAGTCCATGGTGTTGGAAGGTTTCAAATCTTACGGCAAAAGAATCGAAATTACCGGTTTTGATAAAGAATTCAACGCTATCACAGGATTTAATGGAAGTGGAAAATCAAATATTCTGGACGCTATATGTTTTGTATTGGGTATTACAAATCTCGGGCAGGTATGTATGAAAATTTAGATATTATCGTGTGTGCGTGTGTGTGTGTGTGTGTGTATAGTATCAGTTTTTAATTACGTATACACTTGTGCGAAGGAAGGTGCGTCTATAATGTGTGTGTATTATAAATTATACAGGTACGCGCTACATCTTTACAAGAGCTAGTATACAAGTCTGGTCAGGCTGGCATACAGAAAGCAACTGTTACGATAGTATTTGATAATCGTGATCGCGAGTCATCTCCAATGGGATATGAACATCATAAAGAACTTATAATTACCAGACAAATAATAATCGGTGGAAAAAATAAGTACTTGATCAATGGGTCAAACGTGCCTAATAAAAGAGTTCAAGATTTGTTTTGTTCGGTACAACTAAATGTAAACAATCCACACTTTTTGATAATGCAAGGTAGAATAACAAAAGTTTTAAATATGAAACCATCAGAAATTTTATCTATGATCGAGGAAGCTGCAGGAACACGTATGTACGAGAATAAGAAACAGACCGCGCTAAAGACTATAGAGAAGAAAGACAATAGACTGAAAGAAATAAATGATGTACGTTCTAAGAAGCTCTTATAAATCTATCTTTATATCTTATTTTATAAACCGTTGAAACAGTATTATTTTAGGTTTTACAAGAAGAAATTGCTCCAAAGTTGAATAAACTCAAGCAGGAGAGATCTCAATATATGGAATTCCAAAGAATGCAAAGAGAATTGGAACATTACAAAAGGATAAACATTGCTTGGAAGTATACCACGGCTTTAAACCACAATGAAAAGGCGGAAAATGATATACGCTTGATTAAAAATACAGTAAATGAAAAAATAAAAGATATTGATAACGGGAAAGAAGAGATCAAAGAAATTGACGATAAATTAGCCAAAATTAGTAAGATAAGAGATGCGGTTAGTAGATAAGTGATGCCACCGCTTAAAAAGCTCCATCCAATGCGCATAGTTTGCATGTCTATAAATACCTTGCTATTTATACAAGACAATTCTTTTCTTTATTTCTTTTGATTTTTATTTTTTACACGTCTACAAATATTTTAGACTTTTATTGCAACTATTAGTATTTACACTCTACGCTTCGCTCATAACGAATCTTCTTTTTTAGGAATTTGGGGGAAGGTTAGAAAAGTTAGAAGGTGATTTAAAAGATGCGGAGAAAGTACAATTTAAAGTAGCAGCCCGATCTAATAGTAATAAAGAAGACATTAAAGCTGCAAAAAAGGCGGCAGAACAATTGAAAATTAATATTACCGAGGACGAGGAAATGTTGCTCGTTAAAGAAAAAGAATTTGAAAAGGTTGGTAGCTTGTTTCAACAATTAAAAGAGGAGGAGGAAAAAGATTCTGAGGCATTAATGGTTGCCCAAGAGAAATATCAAAAGATCAGTTCGGGATTGTTACAAACCGAGGACGGTGAAAATGCGACCTTGGAACAACAATTGATATGTGCCAAACAAGGTGTAACCCAAGCGCAAACAGAACTCAAACAGTCGCAAATGACGTTGGATCATGCTAAAAGTCAATTGCACGTAAAATTAAAGGACATGCACAATACGGAAGGTGAATACATAAAGGATAACAAAGATCTTGAGAAGAAGGAAAAGGAGTTGAAGAATTTGGAAAACGAATTAAAAAAGATCAATTGCAAAGAGGGCCACTTGGAAGAGCTTCAAACGCAAAAACATTCGTTAAAATGTGATATAAGATCTCTGCAAGAGAAAATAGATCAATTTGAATTGCAATATCCTCAACTAAGGTTTCATTACAAAATGCCAGATCCCCATTTTAAAGAGAATTCTGTTAAGGGATTGGTATGTACGCTATTAACGATTAAAAATAAGGATACCGCATACGCTTTGGACGTGGCCGCGAGCGGAAAGGTATGTAAATAGTTATACATAGTTTACAACGATATTACACGTGTACGTGTAAATATGCGATACAAATCGGACACATTTTCAGATTTTTTTTCTCATAAAATTATATAAAAATTCTTTGCGTCTATTTAGCTTTACAACGTAATAGTTGATACAGAAAATACGAGTAAAAGATTACTGCAACACGGTCAGCTACAACAACGTGTCACGATTATTCCTCTTAACAAAATAAATGGAAGACCAATGGAGCAACATATAATCGAATTTGCGGAAAATTTGGTTGGCGCCGATAAGGTTCGATCGGCTTTGTCGCTTATTGATTTTCCGGAAGAAATCAGACCTGCGATGACTTGGATATTCGGACAGATTTTTATATGTAAAGATATGGAAACCGCAAAGAGGATAGCTTTTCATGAAAAAATAATGAAAAAGTGTGTAACCATAGAAGGTGACATTTTTGATCCTGCCGGTACATTGTCCGGTGGTGCACCATCTAAAACAGGATCCGTTCTCCTTAAAGTAGAAGAATTAAAGATAACGCAGAATTTATTAAAACAGAAACAGCAACGTTTGGCGGAGATCGAAAGAGATCTAGTGATCGCTCAGAAGGCGGAAGAACGGTATGCGTCGTTGAAAGAACGATTTGATTTGCACAAGTACGAAGTCGAAATGGTACGGCAAAGATTACAGCAAACGACGCATCACAAGATTAAGGAGGAGGTACATCATATTTAGAGATTTCTTTTAGATATTTTTCAAATATCTCGGATCGGAGTATAAATTAATTTTTTAATTCGAGGCCTTTCGTCTTTATTATCATTATTTCTTTCTTTTCTCCAGGTAGAATTATTGAAGGCAAATATCGACAAGTTGATAGAACGTATGAATGCGGCAAAAGCTTTGGAAAGTGATAACGAAAGAAGGACTAAGGAATTGGAATGTCAATTGAAAGACGCTATAAATATTCGCGAGAAGCAATTAAAGGAATCCGAAAATCTATTAACGACCCTTAAAAGGAAAGCTGAAAAGAGTCGTGCCGAGTGGCAGAAACGGGAACAGGAGTCGGAAACGCTCGAATTGGAGATAAAAGAGTTAAAAAAAACTATCGAAACTGGTAGAGAACAATTGAATAAGGCAAACGAAAAATCGATCGAGCTCCATGAAATCGCACGTGGTTTCGAAGAGGAACTCAAGGAAAGTAATGCCACGGTAGAGCGTTTAAAAGCTAATGTTAAAGAGCAAAAGCATATTATAAATCAACGGAACGAGGATATGCAAAAGTTAAATGCGAGAAAAGAAGATATCGTCAAACTAATCAACGAGGCGGAATTGGAAATAAAAAAATTAAATCACGAGATTAATACGTTCAACAATTATTCCAAAGATTGCAAACAAAAAGTTGTCGAACTGACAAAAAAGTATCAATGGATAGAAGAGGATAAACAATACTTTGGCAAAGCAGGTATTGAACGAAGGCAGCGAGTGTCTGAGATCTCATTGTAAGCCGTAAGCGAGGGGTGGGGGTAGGGAGGGATCTATCGAAAATAATAGGGTATATCGTAATACATATTATACGTTGTATCGCAGGTGGTATGTACGATTTCAACGTTAACAAACCAGAAGAATTGGATCAGAAATTACAACAATTGCAGATACAGTGTGATAAGTTGAGCCGTAACGTCAATACACGAGCGATTAATCTCTTGGACAAAGAGGAAGAACAGTACAATGATATGGTGAAAAAGAAAAAGATAGTTGAAAGCGATAAAAAGAAGATACTCGAAACGATCAAATATTTAGATGAAAAGAAAAAGGAGACACTGCTAAAAGCTTGGGAACAAGTAATAATATACTTTTTCTTTTTTCTTTATTTCCTATACCTTGCCGTTCTATTTGCTTTTAATCGTAAGTTGAGACTGTCTATCGACGTTTTATCGTTACAGGTAAATAGAGACTTTGGTTCAATATTCAATACTCTGTTACCAGGAGCTGATGCTAAACTTTTACCTCCCGAAAATCAAACGGTGACAGAGGGATTAGAAATCAAAATTGGATTTTCTGGAGTTTGGAAAGAGTCATTGGGAGAATTGTCTGGCGGTCAAAGATCGTTGGTTGCTTTATCTTTGATATTAGCTATGCTTTTATTTAAGCCAGCTCCACTTTACATTTTAGACGAAGTAGACGCAGCTTTAGATCTTTCTCATACAGAAAATATAGGTACAATGTTGAAGAGACACTTTAAACATTCACAGTTTATTGTTGTATCGTTAAAAGATGGTATGTTCAATAACGCTAATGTATTATTTACAACCAGATTCATTGATGGGATGTCGACGGTTACTAGAACAGAGAAATCTAGATCAAAGTAATGATATTAAAGAATGGTGCAACATACATACATACATACATATACATATATATATATATATATATATATATATATATATATATATATATATATATATACATACATACATACATACATATATATATATATGCGTACACACACACACAATCTTTCTACATATTCTTGCTTTTCAGTAAATTCGTATCATTTTCTATAATTTTGTTTTTACCACTTGTATCGACACATCCTTTCGTCTGAAAGAAATTCATTCGTGTCCTTTCAAATTGTATGTTTAAGTTAAACTTACAATATAATAATAATGACAACAAAATTCTTTGCAGAAAAATTATTAATGCTTACCTTTACAACAGATATTACATTTAATAAATTCATTAAATCTTTTCGAAAGATTATATCGTGTTTCCTTTTAAATCGTAGAATATACCATGCTCGACCAATCGATCTTTTCAAAGAAATAATGCTTCTTAATGTCCGATATAGTTAATCGTTCTTCTGGCTCGTACTTTAGAATCTACGAAGAATAATTTAATGGTACGTTTGATGAAAAATACGGAACATATCGTGGCAACGCTTACGTTTAAAAGCAAAGATCTGGCATTGTCCGACAATTTGCTAGGTATGCTAACGACGGAATGAGAACGGAATGGTTCGGCGTGCAAAGATCTAAACTTCTGAAAATAGTAAAGATATGTGCGAGAGAAGGTGTAATTATTAAATAACGTCGGTACTGTTGTAATGATTTAACTTGAATCAATTTGAAAGCATACAATGCCTGTGAGTAACTCGTACAAAATGATTCCATAATTCCAAATGTCTGTCGCTGGTGAAGTAGAAGTCGTAGGTGAAAACATATATAACTCCGGAGACGAATATTCTTGTCTTATTTTCGTTAATTCGATATTACGGTATGGTACGATATACGTTAACGTTACATGACCGTGATCGTCTAATAAAATCTTTTCTGGTTTCAAATCAAATATTATAACTCCTTGTTGATGCAATGCTTCGAGCGCTAAAAGAATTTCTGCTGCCCAACGACAAACAACTTCCTCGGGTATTTCCCAAAGCGCTGGCTCGCAGTTAGGGCCGACACGTTTGTCCGCTTGGGCAGACTCTTCACCTTGACGATTATCCTTCGAATATTCCGACGTTAACGTGTTACTTCGTTCGTCGATAGCATCTTCCATTTGCAAAGATTCTAAATAACGACTATCGATCTGGCTTGCGTACGCGGAATAACATTCGTGTTTGACATCATCCGTTATCGAATTGCTCGATGCGTCCGAACTGGTACTACCCGACGTATTGTTTTCTTGCGCATTGTCAAACCTAAAATCCAAGCTATTACTCAAACGTTTGTTCAAATTATTTTCCTTCGACATAGATATCGACGATATATTATCGTTTCCAATGCTTTTTATCGATTCGAACGCTCCTTTTCTCTCCTGATTATTACTGTCATTGCGCCTAGGCTGACAATTATATGTCATGCCCAATCGATGTTCAAGTCGACAAACGACACCGTCGCTTTCCGTTGCTCGCGTAACATCATCTCGCGAATAGATTAATTCTTTTGATTCGTTTGATCGAATAGCAACGGAATTACTTCTCCTTAAAGTAGCGTTAACAGATTGTAGTAATTTCTGTGCTTTTTCTAACAATTGAGTCGTAGGCATGTCACTGCCACGGATTTCATCTACGTTATACATCTGGCATTGTGCATTATCTTCCTTTAACGTAATACGGTTTGTCTTTGTCGATTCGGCATCGTAAGTACAGAGACGTTCTGTCTCTCTACTCGTTGCCATTTCGTTGTCGTTATTAAACATTCCCTCTAATTCATCGCTAATACCGAGCGTTTTCGAACCATCTCCTTTAAACAGAATCGAATTGTCGTGCGATTTGTAATTTTTAATTATAAAATCCCACAATTTACCACGTTTGGCATATTCCAATATAAGAAATACCGTTGCTTCCGTTTCGATATAAGCATGCAAACGTACCATAAACGGTATTTGTCCGCGCAATATGTAATTGCTTATATTTTCCTTATTACATAACGATTTTTCGATACTCTTTACTATTTTAACGCCATTTGAATGTAAATCTTTAACGAGCATTACAGAATCTATAATTTTCAATACTTTGTAATTTTTAAGATCCGACGTAGGCTTATTTAGCACCGAAATATTCCAATTTAGGTATCTATTATACAATTTCTCCGCCCTATCTAAATATTTCGATACTTTTTCTTTTATTATTATTTTCCTCGCATCGTCAGGATCCGTCTCAACGCCGAGTAATAACGTTGAGATTCCCATTTTGTACTGGGCAAATGCTTCTTCGTATTCCGCGATAGCTTCGTGCTTGAACGCTGCGCTTATGTAAGCAGCAGCCACTACGATGTAATGTGTAACGTCCTTGCACGTATGCGCAAGATCGGAACAGTCTTGTATCACTTTGGGATTCTTCATTTTTAGCGTTCTTGTCTTTTTTATTTCGTACCTTCTATCGCTTATACTCTCGTGCTTATTATTCTGATTATCCAGTTTGTCTTGTACCTTCGACGCGCTTGTCTCTATACCTAAACCGTTGTTGCTCTTAGTAGTATTACGTTCTTTTTCATACTCTTTTAAAGGGCCAACTATATTATATTTAACCGAATTTTCTTCTATGGCCAAAGATCTTGTTTCTCCGTCGAGGATACCACCCAACGAAAGATTAGCGCTTTCTATGACGTTGATGTTGTTCGTTAAGACTGGATTGTCTAAACCGATATTGCGATCGTCTTCCGAAGTATCAGAGCCGATGGACTGTGAACGATCGTTTAAATTGCTATCGTTAAGACTGTTTTCAAAAAATTTAATGAACGTGTCGCTCGTATACAAGCACTGATGTTTCCCGATAAAATCTAAGAACTTCAACGCGCTGTTCTTTCTTTCTTGAACGACCTCAACTTCGAATCTTCCAAAAAATTTAGACTTTGTGAACGGAGGAAAAGGATCTTTAATTTGAAAATGCGCATGTAAGGCATACAATGCCGAATGGAGTTTTTTAAAGTCATTGTAACGTTTCCAAACGGATACCTTGGATACTTCCTCTCTAGATGCTTTTAAATATATCTGAAAGTCAAAAAGATTCGAGTAAAAGCACTGATTATCTTCATGTACGAATCGTAGAACATAAAATCATACCACGGATGTGACTTTGTAAATGGTAAAACCTTTTCTGTGTCGCGTAGTTTCGGGTATAATGAAACGTCTGACCCACTTGTCTTTCGTTGATGGCATGTTTCAATGTACATTTTTCAACGTTGAGCAACTTTTATATAATTAACCACTCTTATCACATTTTAAATATTAAACGTTTTCTGCATACACTCTTCGTTTCATTTTAGATTGTTGTCAGTCCGACGTGTTGTCAGAGCGTCTTCGATTTTCACTTCGAGGTTATACCGTAGACGAGGCAGAGGAGAGCTCAATGTTGTCATGACAGGTTCGAAACAAGAACAGAGAGTTATTTTCACGCAGAAGCGATATTTTCAAATTTCGTACTAATGGCGTGGATGTGAAAGACGTTTCTTCGCCTTTAAAACGGTATTAAACAATTTCTTGGACGTCCACGATCGATAAAATAAATAATCAAAATGCTACAATTAATTGCCCACTGATATGTATATTTCTTTGAATATAATTATTAAATCAATAGAAACGTATAAAATAACTTCAACGTGACATCTCGATGATTATGATCTTTTAATTTCTTATTTTTCGTTCTTTTCCCATACAGTTTCTATTGTTCAAGGACGAACTTATCGACTGTGAATGATCGATTCTTCTTTTATCGACTGACGATATTATTCGTAACAGTGCATGTGCTTTCAATTTGATTTGTGTCGCTATTAGTCATCGACAAAAGTCATCGACACATAGAAAACACTATGATTACGACCCTAAGATTGCGCAGACGCGTCGTGACTGACGATGAAAGAAAAAGAAGGTTGACGTATACGTATAATTACTAGTTGTTTGTTGGTGAACATTAATTTTCTATATTA
This sequence comes from Vespula pensylvanica, assembly GCF_014466175.1. NCBI lineage: Eukaryota > Metazoa > Arthropoda > Insecta > Hymenoptera > Vespidae > Vespula > Vespula pensylvanica. The sequence goes on from NC_057694.1 coordinate 8,265,016, forward strand.
TCGATAAATATTTATCCAAATATCTTTTTTATTATTACATAAGATTGTACACACACGTATATATTTATACATAGTAAGCGAAATTGTCCTGTAGTCTCAAAGTTATTGCTACATATTTACAGAAACGCGATCAACGAGTATATCATTGTACTTTCGAGTCGCGTTCGATAGGTAAATATTATTTCGATGTATTCGTCATCGCGGATCGTTCTAATACAGATCGTTTAAGTATTTAAGTGAACTATTAATTTTTCCGGATAATCGTACAAAAGTGAAATATAGCGACAAAAAAGAATCGTTTAAAGAATGCCATACTCGACAATCATGATTTTATCTTCGGTCGAATCTTCGTACTTACACATATGAGCGCATACATAATAAGATTCATTTTATTTGCAGTAGCAAACTTTAAATATCTAGATGGTAACCATTCGTCCCTATAAATTGATCGTTGAAAAAGAAAAAATATCGAAAAATGTATAAATCGAGTCAGGAACCCGATATACCTGCGGCATTAGGTTTGTTGACACTTTTAAGTAATGAAGAATTAAAAGATATATTAAACGACGATAGCAAGTTTGAAGACATTGTAAAGGACATAAAACAGGTATATCCAGTTAATACGTTTATTGTACGCGTTGCTGTTTAATATATATTCTATATAGATAGATCCTGAATGATATAACCGACTTAAAAACTATTTTGTCGAAATTAGTTTAAAGAACTTGAAACCGAAAAAGAAGTACTTATGGCAAGCAATAGATCGTTAGCGGAATTTAATCTTTCGAAACAACCAGAATTGGAAGAAGGTAAACAGATTTTGAAAGAGCTTAGCGACAAAGGACATCAATTATGCATCAGCGTCAAGGAAAAACTCAACGAGATGAGTACGTTTTTCAAAAAATATTATACAACGTTAATTAATTTTTATAAATAGGCTCTCAAAAGAATATTCAAGTGTTCTTTAATAAATTATAGTAATTATTGAAAATCGCCCGATAATACAAGCGACGTGCACATTTCTTTCTATAATCAAAGAGATAAAAGAGAATATATTTGTCTTGCTTATAGAGGATAGATCGGGAGCTATGACAGTTGACACGGCATTAGACCTTTTGCAAGCAGCTGCTGCAGAAATTGAGGAAGAATCGGAGGTAAAAAGATACGACTATTCTTATAACTAAGTTAAAGAAAAATCATTAATTTGTAAAATCATTAAATCTTATATTTCAGAAAGTGGCTGAAAAATTTTTAGCTGGCGATATAGAGGTGGATGAATTTTTAGAACAATTTTTATCTAGACGAAAATTAATGCACCTACGTAAAGTTAAAGTCGATAAGATCAGAGAAATAATGCGAAAATCGTCGCAGGCTTCATCATATTTTACTTCTAACTTTACTGTTATTGCACCTTCCATACCCTACCCGACAGGACCGGTATCAATGCCAATGCCCGTACCATCGGGTCCTTCTCTTTATAGACCATATTGAATAGACCTGTATGTTGTTTCCGTTCTCTTACCTTTTGATCTTTCTTTTCTTTTTTCTTTTCCTTTTGTAAATAATGTGTATACACACGAAAGAGGTGTTGTACGTGGCACGTACGAATACTTGTAATCCTGTATTTCGAAAATACAAAAGAAAATTAAAATATTTTTAAGAGTTTGGATTTTTGTAAAAATGATGCAAACTTTCGTTTTCCTCGTATGTTTCATCATTTTTATGAAGCTTTGAAAATTATTATTATTATCGTTTGAATTTTACCAGAATAGTTATATTCTCATATTTGGGGATTAATCGCATTAACGAATATTTACAGCCTATATCACGAAAAATTCTTTTTCTCCAAGAGTAGCTTAGATATACGTATATCTTATTTGATTGATATCGATTCTCCGTTATCTTGTTTGATTACAATTGTCATTTCATCAGGCGTTAAGAAAATGATACAATAAAATGCTCCTTTTGCATATCTAATTATTTACAACTATTTACATTACATTTAAGCGTGCACTATATATGTTGTTAGTTATAACTTTTATTTAAAAATTAGCAATAAATTGCTATTCTTGGACAATTTGACTATACAATGTATTTAAAATTATACTTTGTCATGTTGTTTTTTTTTTTCGTGGTACATCATAATCAACAGTTGATATAAATTTTAAAACAAAATATATTATTAAAGATAATATAGCAACGTATAAAACGATGAGTTCTTTATCGCTTTCATTTTCACTCGTTGCAACGCTTGCTTTTGTAAATTTTTCTTCTTTTTTCTTTCTATATAACGTTTCGCCGTAATGTTGACGAGTCCATTCATCGAAGTTAAAGCGTTTGTTTTTTTCTGTAGGATCTATCTTACTTTTATAAATAGAAGCATATACATAAGTGGTTTTAGGAATATTTTCCTGGATGTTTTGTTTCACCATAATGGACCTATCATAACGCTTGCGTGTTTGATAATTGTTTAATACATCATATGCCTGTGAAATATTTTGAAATTTTCTGTTTGCAAATTCGGACTTATTTCTATCAGGATGATATAGCATGCTCAATTTATAATAAGCTGATTTTATTTCGTTTCGAGTAGCGTTCGGTGATACTTCTAATGTATCGTAATGCGTTTTCATTTTCGAATATGCACATGATTTACATTTGGATTGCACCAAACGAAAAGCTATAGACGTCATTAAAGCGTTATAAGGAGGAATCTTTTCTATCCAACGGTTACTTAAAACAATACGCATAGTTATCATCGATATGACAATCTCACGAGAGCGATTTAATTAAACAAAGTTACTGCTTCTTTGCAATATCGACGCGCGCGTGTGTGTGTGTGTGTGTGTGTGTCTACATATATTCATATATATACAAATTGTATATATACGTATGTATATATTATAAAACACCACGCACAACGTCTTAATATTTGTCATTCAAATTGCCTTTAAATTTTACACATTTATTATTTTCACAGGAAATGTTTAGATTCATTAAAAATATCGAGCAGATGAAACGTCATATATCCTTCACTTCATATCCTTCACTCAGTGCACAAGGAAGGAAGCGATTCCGTTTTGTTAAATTATAGATAGTCATGAATAAACCAGAGTATTTTATCGAGGAGGATATTTCGATACGATAAAACACGCTAACGACAAGGTCATTCTCTTATGTATCTTCATACCATATACCTTTCACATCTCTTCTTCGGGAATTATCTCTTTAGAAACGAAAAAAAATTAGAAATCGTCAGACGTACGTTCGATTGGCGCTAAAAGCTAGTCTTTTATCGATCACAATGGTAGTTTAACGCAGAATATACTAGGCCGACGATTACGGTATTGACCAATCACATTTTGCTAGAAAGAAATGGAATATGGTAAATTTAACGTTTACGTCTTTATCTTTCAGTTTCACATCTTCAAGCGATCGAGATCGCTTCTCGACCCGTTCTATGTGTCAGTACGTTTCTGGTGTATCGTTGGACTCTTAGTCGTGTCTTGATTCTGTCTATGTCAGTTTATTAATCGACCTTAATAATGCCGTTGGAAAATCTAGAAGAGGAAGGATTGGAAAAAAATCCCAATTTAGAATTGGCCCAAATTAAATTTCTATTAAGTCTTCCAGAACATCACGATGATCCGTATTTGAAAACAAAACTGCTCGATGCCATTAAAGCGGAAAGTGAGTTTGCATTTTTCTCTTCGCCCCCCTCTTCTTATATTTAACTATCTTTCAGATTTCGTCGTGCGAATTTTTATTATTTACGTTAATAACGTTAACGTAATAAGATTTAAAAGAGACTACAAGATATTATTCTACGATATCTCAAATTAATATCCCAATTATTTTTTTAACAAAATATTAAACCTCTGGGGAACACATGCTACGCCATCCTTTGTTTCATACAGAAAAAGGATACGTCCTATTACTGATTAACCGGAGCACGGTATTTTATATTCGACAGATATGGCACCATTTTACGAAGAAGTTTGTAAAGATCTGAGTTGGATAGTAGACGAAGCGCTTTTGGCTAACATGAGGGCTCGTAATGCGGAACAATTGAAAGAGCTGGACGGTGCGATTGAGGATGCTGAAAAAAATTTAGGAGAAATGGAGGTACGAGAAGCTAATCTTAAAAAATCCGAACATCTTTGCCGAATTGGAGATAAAGAAGGAGCGATAACGGCGTTTAGAAAAACTTATGACAAAACCGTATCTTTGGGTCATAGATTAGATATTGTATTTCATAATATCAGAATCGGTTTGTTTTATTTGGATCACGATCATATAACAAGGAATATAGAAAAGGCTAAAAGGTGTGTACAAACGCGTACGCATACGAGCGCATCTGAATTTAGCAAAAACATACGCCGTATTTATGTATAGAAAATTTTATAAATTTTTAGTTTGATCGAAGAAGGTGGCGATTGGGATAGACGAAATCGCTTGAAAGTATATCAGGGGACTTATTGTATAGCAGTACGTGATTTTAAAGAAGCAGCAAACTTTTTTTTGGACACGATAAGTACATTTACGAGTTACGAACTTATGGATTACAATACGTTTGTAAGATACACTGTTTATTTAAGTATGATAAGTTTACCAAGGAATGAGTTGCGCGATAAGATCATTAAAGGATCAGAAATTTTAGAAGTATTGCACAGCAATTCGGACGTTAAGGATTATCTGTTTTCTTTGTACAATTGTCACTATGCTGAATTCTTCAAAAATCTTGGTAACTATTACAAGTAATACAGTCACCAAAATATTCTCTTTCTCTCCTTTGTTCGGTCATTATCTTGATTTTATTACTTTTTTCAGCGCAAGTTGAAGGATTATTAAGAAGGGATTATTTGATATTTCCACATTACAGATATTACGTTAGAGAAATGCGCATTCTTGCGTACACACAGTTATTAGAGTCGTACCGCTCTTTAACGTTGCATTATATGGCAGAAGCATTTGGCGTTACCGTAGAATATATAGATCAGTAAGCTATGATCTTTTCTGTAACTTACTAGTTTTTTTTTTTTTTCTTTTTTGGAATTTCTTCATCATTAATCAATACATTCGATCGACACGCATTTTAATATCTGCATTCTCTCTATTTGCAGGGAATTATCGCGATTTATCGCAGCTGGAAGATTACATTGTAAGGTTGATCGTGTCGGCGGAGTAGTAGAAACTAATCGCCCAGATAGTAAAAATTGGCAATACCAAGCAATGGTAAAGCAAGGAGACTTGCTCCTTAACAGAGTACAAAAATTGTCAAGAGTTATCAACATATGAATGGGCATTGTATAATAAAATTAAAACAGATTTATTTCTGTCAAATATGTATCATAAATTTTTCATATATTATTTTTTTTTTTTGCGTCATTTAATAAAATATTCCTAATATTAACGGATTTGTGTCTTGTAATAAAAAGTCGTATTAGACCATCACGCTCGTGCCAGTTTTAAAGCTTATGACAATTTATTATAAAGTCGCAAACTTATGATGCAAGCTTGTTTTCTCTTTGATCGCTGCTTCGTAACGTTATTTTTTAATATTTTTAATATCATTAACTTTTTGCAATAATATTTTATTAAATAAAAAAATATTAAATAATCCAATACGAAATATTGGGGAAAGCTATGCGAGCGACGAGCCATGAATTACGATCCAACTGCAACGTATAGTTATTTTTATTGTTGAGTAGTTGGTAAGAATCATTTATAAACAATGCGCCTAAAGACAAATGAGAGTCCACATAATCGGTCCAGATATTCGGAAAACATTCAAGGAACATGAGCCGAATCTGCGGTACTGAAGTCAAGTATTTCTCTTAAGAAAAAGTTCGAGTTATTCAACTCGTACATTTATATTTAATTCTTTCGAGCCAATCCGCTGTAGAGAGCAGCACTAGTATTTCTCTCTCTTTCTCCTCTACATTTCTCTATATATCTACACATATATTATACGTAACTTATATAACTCATTCCCTCGTGACAAGAGGGATGTATACTCTTTACGAGCGCGATGTCTCGTATATACGTAGATTCATATAATTTAAAAATTGATAAGATAGGAATGATAAGATAGGAAATTGTTATTAAAAAATAAAATTGTTGCAAAAACTAAAATTCTTAGCGACAAGTTCTATTATCTTATTTAAATTTTCGTTCTTTTGCAATAACAACGAATTTTATATAATCCATGAATATAGCAGTACATGCAGCAGTCTTTATTAGGCGAATATGATTTCGTTCGGTATTCGAACTCTGAAGATTGTATCATAATGTGACTTGTCATGCGAACTTTTTAAATAAATAGATTTTAAATAGATATGCCATATATATCATTATTGTCATCTTGTATTGGCATTAAATCGTTGAAATTAAAATAGGATCTATGATTTGAGAATATTAACCTAATGCGGGTAGATTGATTTAATTTTATCAACCCAAGGTAATTGGCATACGTTTATATAACATCATTTATATTATCTTAATTCGTTTATTGATTTTTTAGCTAATTTATGTGTGTGTAATTTATATATATGTGTATATATATATATATATATATATATATATATATATATACACATTTAATATGTTCTATTCCAATTCTTCTTTTATTAAACGTACATTTCAGATAAGATATAAAACCATGTTATTAATAAGAGGTGGTCAGAAACTGGGTGCATTTTATGGATTGTCAACATATATTAATAACTCTAATCAGAAACAGATCAAGATAGCTTTAAGCAGTTTATGTTCTTTTAAGAATTTTAGTACTTTATCCTCTATCAAAATTAAGTACAAATATAAAATACACTTTGACATAGATGACAAAGTTAAACCTTTGTTAGGCTTAAATACATTGTGTTATATTAATTTATCCGATTGTCAGGAGAGAAGATATTCAGGATTAGCGGCGAGAATACTTAATAATTCTTCCCCAAAAATACAACCATACATGAGGCTTATGAGAATAGATAAACCTATTGGTAAGATATATTAGTTGGACTCGACTATAATTATTATAGATATTAATAAACGAGCTTGCGTTTCCAGGATCATGGTTGTTATTTTGGCCTTGCGGTTGGAGTATAGCTATGGCAGCACCTCCATCCTGTTTACCGGACTTTAAGCTACTGACATTATTTGGAATAGGCGCATTTATAATGCGTGGTGCTGGTTGTACCATAAACGATATGTGGGATAAAGATATCGACAAAATGGTATTTGAACTATCGACCGACTTATTATCATCTTACAGTTTTATAATACTCTATAAAATATGTAAAATTTTTGTTAGGTAGCAAGAACAAAGGATAGGCCTTTGGCAACTGGACAACTTACATATTTACAGTCGTTAATTTTTCTTGGAGGACAATTGAGTTTAGGTTTACTTGTGTTATTACAATTAAACTGGTATAGCGTTTTACTCGGCGCAAGTTCTTTAGGTTGTTGCCTATCGATGAACGAAAGAATAAAGATAAACAAGATTAAACGTGTAAACACATAAATATTATATTTATTACTTATTGCAGGTTTAGTAATAATTTATCCTTTGATGAAAAGAATAACATATTGGCCTCAATTTATATTGGGAATGACTTTCAATTGGGGTGCTCTCTTAGGATGGTCCGCAGTACGAGAGTCGTGCGATTGGTCCGTATGCCTACCGCTTTATGCTGCTGGAGTTTGTTGGACTATCATATACGATACCATTTATGCTCACCAAGTAAGCGTAGATGCATTTGATCGTTTCCATGACGTTTAAGAGTATTATCACATTATTAAGAATACTATTATATTAGGATAAGGTAGACGATCTACTACTAAGCATTAAATCGACCGCGTTAAAGTTCGGAGATAAAACAAAACTGTATTTGTCAGCATTTGGCATAACTATGATGGCAGGATTAATAACATCTGGTATTGTAACTACGCAAACTTGGCCATATTACGTTGCAGTGGGATTAACTGGAAAGCATCTTGTCAATCAGGTAAACAATTATCATTGCGATTAATATATATTACATCAATTAACATATATTGCTATGAACAAAGCACGTACGTGTAATATGTACATATACATATATATCTGGTTTTAGATATGTACTTTAGATATCGATAATCCCAAGGATTGCGCTCAAAAATTTATATCTAATCAGAGAATAGGAATGATGATTTTCGCAGGTATTATTTTGAGCAATTTATTGAAAGACCTTCCAAAGAAGCAAGATCAAAAAAATAAGCAAGATGGGGAAAAAGATTGTATAAAATAAAGATACAAGTTGTTAGAGTGCCATTGATTAGTGAAATTTACCGAATTTATAATTCTCCGATATATGTAATTTAATCTAGGAAAGGAAATACACGATACTTGTCACTCGTACGGTTCTCTCTCCATCTTTCGTTTTCTACCCTCTTTTCCGTCTTTTACGATCCTTATATGAAATAAGATCATTTAGAGCCTTTTACCGAAATATACGATTGAAGATATTGTTCTTATTAAAATTTCATATACGGACCGTCATATCAAAAATAATTATAATCTTATATATGTATTTTTATTAATTTAAGTTTTATACTTTCGTTGAAGGCAAATCATATTATTGTCTTTATATAATCGATTATTAGAAAATTTAGATCTTAGATCGAGAGAGTATAAACGTTTTATATTCCTCTAATGTTAGTAACGTATCTTTTATTTTATCCAATAGCTTTAAATTAGGCAGCACAAGAGCCAAGTATCCACCTTTGTGCGGTGGTTCCTTTAAAAGTTCAGGATAATGCAACAATATTTCGTTAACTTCTATTAATTTTCCAATAATACAGCACTTTATTGTGTATATTTGTCCATCCGAACATGATATTGCACAAATGTTAGAATTAACTTGTAAAGGTTGAGCACCATGTTTACTTTTTCCAGACACCTTATTTAGCATTCTGTCTAACTTATCACTTACTTTGTAATCGACCTTTAATATTTTGTTATCATTTTGAAAAATATTATGGCTCGGTGCTAACGAAATTAAACAGATACGATTACTGTGTATTCTGATACACATATCGTCTCCGGGTCTTTGAACGTCAACTTTATAATACGTAGAAAAGTAACGTTCGGTAATAGTTGGTAACGAACCACTGTAGTCGATGCCTTCCAACATATCAGATATATCATTGTCAGGTGGAAATACAAATGACTCCTCATCTGTTAAAAAAATTGGATTTTCTTTTTTTTCGTCCCATTTATCGTCCAAGTTAATTACACTTTCGTGATTATCAAATTCTAAGCTTGCATGCATTTCATATTTTTCGATATCATCACTTTTAATAACGTTAATTTCACTTTCGGGATCGTCAACAGTTTTTAATTTCTTTGACAATGGTTCCATGATATTTGACAATTGATCTTTTTCTGTTTCTGCAGAATCTCGTAATGCTTACTGTACTATCTCGCTTCTTTTCTGTGTGTGACACACACACACACACACACACACCTAAGTTTATCACACACATATTTTGTTCGGTTAATACATGGCTGTTTACGCGAATCGCAGCAGACCTATGCTAGAAAAAAAATCAATGAGAAGAACATACTATTAATAATTCAATTCTAAATGTCTCTATACGGGTTTAGGGATCTCTTTCAGTGTTTTTTCTTTTTCTTTTTTTATTCTTTTTTTTCTTTTTCCATAATAGAAATCAAGTTTCCAAAAATCCAAATTATATGCAATATTCGTATTATGTTGCAGTTGTAAATAATTGTTATAAAAAATAGAAATTTCTTCTCCTTTGTTAACCAATCATAACGTTGGAAAACGCCCGAATAAGATTTGGCTACGTTCGCAATAAATGCATAATTATCGATTACGTTCATGAAAATATAGGTGAGGAAGAACTTGGATGAATTTTAATCATATACGGCTCAGTGACAATAAAATTCTGTTAGCATAATACTGGTTTATAAAGGATAAACTGATTCGAAAAAGAGGAGAAAATATTCGCTGAAGATACAATAGGGCAATTTGTCGTAGGACGATTTATCGTAAGATGATATATTTTCTGCATCATAAATTCGTAATAGTGCCTTGACACGATATAATAATTGTGGTTTAAAAAAAGTTAACCTCTCTTTTTCTTTTTTTGTTAAATTATATTGTAGAGGAAAGACAGATATATGCGAAATTTGTTAGACAGATAAGAAAGGTAAAAGAAATAGGAACATTAAAAAAAATAAAATAATACTAATCGCTTCGATAATTGAGATCTTCAAGTAATAGCTTATAACTGTCACTGAGGAGCGAATATTTTTTGTTTGTTATCTTTCGTAAGACGATTTAATAAGATTTATTTATTTTGTGTCATTCGCAGATTGCAAAATGTCGGTACCTAATTTAAGTTTGGAACATCTTGCCGAAGTAAAGGCCTTCGTCGAATTGTGCAAGTTGGATCCTTCGATATTATGTAAACCAGAGTTTGCTTTTGTCAAATCATTAATAGAGCATTTTGGCGGTAAAGTAGAAGTTGCTAAATCGAAAAGTGAAACCGAATGCAAAATTGAGGAAACCGAAACTAAACCGCAAATAGAGAGCGAAGAAAGTGATTTGGAATTAGATATGACAGGAGTTATAGGTGAGCATGGTTAAAAAAAAGATACCAATCCTAAATTGTTTAGACATTGTTAAGTCTGCTAATTAAAAGCATAAAAAGATAGGAAAGAATTTTTTAAATTTTTATTTTTTGTTATTTCGTTTGTTCATATGTATACATGCAGAACCGGAGACCGATGCGCCACAAGAAATGGGAAACTTTACCTTGCAACCGACGGAAGAAGAAATTACAGAGTCTCAAGCGAAACGTTCGGAAGCTGTTTCAGCATTTGTAGAGAAAGATTATGAAAAGGCTATACAGCTTTATACGGAAGCTATTATATTAAATCCACAGGCAGCACTTTTATATGCTAAACGTGGACAAATTTATTTACTATTGAATAAACCTAATGCGTGCATTCGCGATTGCGATCGGGCATTAGAATTGAATCCCGATAGTGCAGCAGGTCACAAATTTAGAGGACGAGCGTATCACTTACTTGGAAAATGGGAAGAAGCAGCGAACGACTTGAGACTTGCTTGTAAATTTGATTTTGACGAACAGGCAGACGAATGGCTACGCGAAGCTACTCCAAATGTAAGTAAATTGTTTCTTTCTTCAATATTTCGATTCCATAATGTTTTTAACGAATCTACCATAATCTATCGTAATCTATCTTTTATATAACAGAGAAGCAATTATAGAATTGTCATTTTCAAAGTATCATTTCTTGTCAAAACAATTCCAACTGTCATATCGTATTAAGAGAAAACTTTGTTCTGTAAATTAATTCGTTCGAAATGATAATTGTTATAAACATAAAATTTCATTCCGTTCAGTCCAATTCTAAGATTTTCAAATGATCAAGGATGAATGTTTAGAAATAAATATTTATTTTTGCAAAATAAGTCATCTAATTTATCTGATGCATCTTATAATATGGAACAGTAATACCTATAACAACAACTGAAATAATATAACAGTAATATTAATATTAACGACAATAATAGTACTACTAGTATCAGCAGTAGTAACTGCAAATAGTAGCTGCAATAGTAGTAGTATTAGTAGTAGTAGTAGTTATTGTTACCATTGCCATTACTATTGCTGTTTCTCTAGTGTAATAGTACAGTAGTACCAATAATAATTATTATCATTACCATAATCATAATCATAATCATTATCATAATCATAATCGTAATCATTATCATAACAACACCAACAATTCGTATTAACAATAAGTCGATGGTTTGTCTGATTATGTGTCAATATGACACCAACAAATGACTTAAAATTTATCAAATGGGTAAGGATAAAGATGGTAACGACCGATCATTAATTTCGAAGCAGTATCTCAATCATTCTAGATTTCTTACATATAAAATGCATACAATGAAAAATATGTAAATAAACTAAATAACAATCATTTTAGCATTACGTAAAATATGAGAACTATGCGATATGAAATAATGAGATGAAGATATATGGAAATGTAACATGCTATCTTTCGTTTTTAATTGCAGACATTGGTTTTTTTGCTTTCCTTTTCTCTCTCTTTCTCTTTCTCTCTCTGTCTGTCTGTCTGTCTGTCTGTGTCTTTTTTCTTTTCTTTTTTTTTTTTTTTTAAATAAGATACAATTTTTTTTTTATATAAGATATATAATTAAAATTTGAATAAAAGATAGTTCTTAGTTTTTTGTTTTTATTTGTCTTCTTTCTTTTTTTTTTCTTTTCTTTTTTATAATGGAAATATTTCAATATTATTATTTGTATGTAATGAATTATACTCTTTATTAAATATTATGAACAAATTTTAGTAGATAGATTGCTCATAGTTTAGTATCTTTTTTTTTCCTTTTTTTAATGCATACAGTTCATTGTGTACTGTTCATTGCATTCACTGTACCATGCACTCTTAAGTTAAATCGTCTGCCTTTTTATTTAATTCACTACGTATATATACTCGTTTTAAATTGTTGATAGGACATTTGTTGAAATTATGAAATGTGCATCTGCTAATCTTATGATGGATAATTTAATGTTAGAACACATTCAAGGAAAACTTTTACTGTTCATTTTATATCGGAATGATAACACTCGCATTATCTTCCAGGTGCAAGCATAATTTTAAAAGAGGAGATTGTTTGAGATATTCGCAAGTTAGTAATTTAACTGCTGAGATCACTCTAAACAAATCGAAATGAAAAATATGTTGGGATAATTATAAATTATCTTCATAAATTATGAATCTTGTGGCTTTGAAAACACATTTGTTTGCAGCATCGACGCTTGCTTAAAATATCTCTCTCTCTCTCTCTCTCTCTCATTCTCTCTCTCTCTCTCTCTCTCTCTCTCTCTCTCTCTCTCTCTCTCTCACTCATTCTCTCTCTCCCTCGTTATTCATTTTCTTTATAGAGAATGTACAGTGATGTGCATTTCGATCGTATATAACTTCATACAATGACTCAACTTTATCCCAGCACAATGCTCGAGCACAGTCTACTCCCAATTGTTGCAGTAGGTCGTTAAATTCATAATTATGGGAGGAGATTTCTCCTGTCGTTGTGAAAAATACTGTATTTGTGCACAATCATCTTAATTTATCATTTGATCTATTTGGACGTAGAGTAAAAGGAAAATAAGCCATTATTCTGTACTCTACATGGTAGAAAGAATTTCATTATAGAAGATGTATTTGTACTCAACTGGATGGGCTACTAGCCTCATTCTCATGCATCACCACTTCTACAGATTTCTTATATTTTCCAACAAGTTCTGGCAGATCATATGCAATAGCAACGTCGAGTCTATTTATAGGACAACCGCGGAAATAAGTGCAAGTTGAACTTAAAAGCTGAAAATCGTATAAAGGATTTAATCGAAAGAAATCTCGATAAACGTCCGGATCGGGAAGATCATAACGTGATATATTGGTAAGAGTGCTCAAGCCTTCGTAAATATGATAATCTTGAGGATTTTCAACGATCTTGTCACTAATCTCTTTCTTATTTCCGAAAAAGGTTTTATGATTATAATACGTCGTTAAGTAGCAATCTACCATTTTTGCATGATTTCGTACGCGAACCTGTAAGTAGAAGAAAAAAAAAGTTGTTATTAAAATCGAAAGGTTTATTCGTTCGTTGAACGGATCGTAAAAGGAACTTACGGCAAATCTCCTAGCGCTAGCTATTTTATGTTCGACTCTTTTGTCAATGGCAGAACGCAAATCTCGAAGGAAGGCGCGCTCTTGCGCGTACAGTAGCCTGGTAGGTGCGCCAGTTTCGTAAGGTAAAGACCATAGGGAGGTGGAATACATTATCGGTGGTTCAGCGCTAGACATTAACGGAGATATATTCCAAATGAGTGCACCTTGCACTCTCATAAGTTCTTCCGGTTTGACTTGATCAGCTTTATTGAGAATGATTCGTGTCTGTCGTGTATAAGGAAAGAAAGTTAGACGGATTAAAGGATGGAAGATCGAAAAGATTTATATGATGTATCATCGATTCTCACTTACTTGATATTCACGTCCTTTAAGTTGATCCAAAATCGCTTCTGTTTCGGGTCCAACGTCTAATTTCGAGGGGTCGTAGACTAGGAAAATAATGTCTGCTCTGTCGATGAACCACTGGCACGCGTCGTTAAACGGAAACAATCTTTGAACTTGTTTGCGTATCTCTAAGATGCCAGGTATCTCGACGATATTGACCTGTTTGCACGATGGCCTCAATTATTTTATACAACTAATATGATTAAGAGTAAAGCCGATTTAAGGGCTCACGCGCGGTGTTTATCGGTAACAGGTGTGCGGGCGCGCGCGTTCGTTTACCTTCTCGAGTAACTTATTATCGAAGCGCAGCCCTCTAAGACGATCCAACATCCCTTGGCCAAACTTTTGTAATCCAGAAAAAGTCCAATCGGCAGCCAATTGCGTACCATCTAGAACCTCTTCTTCTTCGCCGTACATTAGGATGTTGAAATATGCGGGAGAGGGTTCGGCTCCTGCGTCAATTGCATTTCGCGATTTGCAAAATTTTGCAATTTTGCGCTTTTTCAAATCACCTATACACTGTTCGGCCGTTATAGTACGGCCGTTTATATCCGTCCTTCTAACATGCCGCGCTAATTCTTTATCAATGATTTACCGACGAGGTAACGTAAAAGCATAATATCTGTATATTTTTGTAGCGCGAGACACGAACGGTTCAACTTTCAAAATTCGCAAAATTTCCACTTTTCGTTCTATCGTTCGCCTTTGCATTTGTCATTCAATTTACATACCTGTCCGCAATGCGGTCGTCGTATACTCTATGTCCAATAAGTAATTAATGATGGAAGATTTGCCACCGCTCCAAGGGCCCATGAAGAGTACCAATGGTTTGGAAAATATCTCGGGATCTAGGTAAAATAAGTGAAATTAGAGATCGAAGGGAATGATCGGTCGGATGCTCAATATCAAAGAGATATGGATATTTACCTCCAAAGTGTCTGTTACTGAGATCTCTGTACTTGTAGAGCGTTTCTAAAGGTTGAATCGCGTTATCGTAGAGCTTCTTCAAATCTCTCAAGACAATGTCGGAAACTTTCTGTACGGCACGTTCCTTTTCTTCGTTTTCCTCGTCTAATTTTAACAATTGGTTGATGTGATCGCGCGGTCGAAGATTTTCCGGCACTTGTATTTCTCGAATCAAATCCTCCTCGGGGCTCGGTTCTTCCTCGCTTTGAACTTTTGCTAATATGAGATTTTAGATTAGTCAACGGTTATAGGTATGTCTCTTACTCGCGAATGGGCTAAAAAGAGGCTTAAATATCAAATCTGGCCAATATCTAGATTTGGATTTAATCGCTGTAGCAAACGTTCTAATTCTTTCCTAATAGCGAAAGCGTGTAAAATTTAGTTAGTCTATAGGTATACGATACTATATGCTTTATCGAATCTACCTTCTTCGTCCTCTTCGCCTTTATCTTCTCGAGGGATTTCTAACGGTCTTTCGTCGTTTTCATCGTCGTAAGCTTCTCGTCTGCTACGAGACGTACCTTCCTTCTCTCCTTCTCCCTCTTCTTCCCCTTGCCATTTCGGACTTTTCTCTTCGCTCTCTTCTTCCTTTTCCACCGCTTCTTCGGATATAGTCGTTGTCTCTAACCCGATCTCGTCCTTTTCTTCGCTCGCTCGACCGTCTTCCTCTTCGCTTTCATGCTTTTCTTTCTCTACTCTCTCGACCTTTTCCTCGTAATCGCCTGCGTCGGGTTTGTCATTGTCCTTATCATTATCAGATTTATCATCGTCGTTTGATTCGCGTTTCTTTGCTTCTTCGCTCGCTTCCTCGCTCGCTTCTTTCGATAATTCATCCGCCTTTTCATCTTCCAAAGAACTTTCTTCCTTATCAGCATCGGCTTCTCGATCGCTCTCGTCGTCTGTCTCTTCTTTCTCCCTTTGCGACGTCTCTAAATTTTCGGCACTTTCCTCTTTTCCTCCGATTTCATTTTCGCTAACAGACGCAATTGCATCGCTCGTTTGGATCTCCTCCTCGGATATATCGTCGGCCTTTGCACCTTCTTCGGATGACTCTGTGACCGCGGTCAAGTCGTCATCGTCTAATCGAATCGCCTCTTCTTCGGCAGACCTTTGCTCTTCTTCCTCGCTACCCGTTTCTTCCTTGGATCGATCCTTTTCTTCCTCTCTCGGTTCAACGGATTCCTCTTTTTCTTCTTCTTCTTCTTCTTCTTCTTCTCCTTCTTCTTCTTCTTCTTCTACTTCTTTTTCTTCCTTCGCCTCGCTTTCGTCTGCAAGCGGAGAAAATTCGCGTGTCGATGTCCTTTTGTCGTCTGTCGCGATTAACGTGCTCTTCGTCACGAATCGTCGTAACTTACCTTCTTTTATCTCCTCGTTACTCTCGTCCTTAAGAGCTTCGTCCGTTTGATCGTCCTTGTCAGAGGCTTCGATCGATTCATCCTCACTTTCCCCTTCTGAAATCTCTTCTACACCGATCTCATCGGTCTCTCCAGAAACCTCTTCCTTTTCTTCTTTTCCTTCTGCCTCTTCGACGTTATCGGTTTCTTCCTTGTCCTCCGGTCGATCTGCTCTCGAAACATCCTTCTCTATCGACTCATCGACCTACGAAAAATCATAAGAGAAAAGTATTCCCTTTGGTCTTTTATTATAGTGCTCGCGTAAGCTTAAGTAGGGCTTTTTTCTTGCACCTCCGCACTGATAGCCAACGCTTCTTCTCCGCGTCCCTCCTCGTCGTCGACATTATCGGCCTCTGCACTGGTCTGCTCCAAAGATCCTTTAAACGAAATATCCTAGAAATCCCTGTGTTCCACCTGAAATCGTTGAACGTTTAACTATTACCTGTGCCGAGATCCTTGAGTGCCTTCTCGATGTAAGGCCGGCAAAGGTCTTCCGGTGGTATCGATTCTAGCTCTTCTTCGCATTGCACTCCTGAAACGATCAACTCGTCTAATTTTCTCCGAATACGATCCTTTTTCGATTCTACGCAAGGTTCCAATGTTTCTTTCTTTCTTTCTTTCTTTCTTTCTTTCTTTCTTTCTTTCTTTGTTCGTACATGCGTGCGATGCGAAAACAAGATGCCACAATTGCTTAAGCCTCGAGCAATGCGCGTTTCTACGAGCATTGACAGCAGCGTTGAAGTAGCGACGATTCGTCGTCGTTCGATCTCTACCTCTCGTATCGTTAATTCATGATGCTCATTCATGATTTGTGCATGCAGTCGAAGCGGACGAATGAACGATAAAGATAAATTAAAATTTTTATCTTAAATTGTGAAGGGGAGGGGGAAAGAGAGAGAAAGATTAGACCAATGTGTTCGACGAAGAAATTACCGATATTATCTCGTCGAGCGATATACCTGGGAAACGCGAGGCCGGTTTCTAAGTTTAGCGGTGGGTAGGCGGCTTTGAAGCGAGCAAACAGTTGGAAATATTTATATATTGGATGAGTGAAATTTATTTTTATCTACAAAACGAAAGAAAAAAAAAAAAATACTATACAAGTTTAACTAAAAATTATCTTGTAACATTGTAAAGACCAATCTATAAATATAGTCCGTAGCGATTTCTGTCTCGTTAATAAATATCATAGTTTTACAGGAACTTTCATTCGGAATATACTATGTAATATATTACAATACGTAACTATATGTACTATATAACTATCAATCGTGCGTGTATCGTTTACGTAATGACGATAAAAACCTGTGACAGAAGCAAAGGGCATAACAAGCGCATAGGAAAATTCAATAAAATTCTAGGATATCTACTAGCGAGATATAGAACTAAAAGCACGCAGCTGTCGTTTGGCTAGTGCAACTGTCACGGATAGAAATAGAATATCTTGTGTCCTGTCTTATATGTTATCGTCAACTATTTTTCGATATTCCATCATATTTGTCAAATGAAAATTCTCAATCATATGCTTTTTTCAATCATACGCTCGATTGTTACCAGAACAAAAATTAGAGAAGTTTTTTCAAAGAGACTTGTGAGAAAAGTAGCTACTCCGTGTCTTATTTTTATATAGTTACTAATATACGAGATGCGAGTATGTATATGTTAAAACATCGATAGAACATTTTGTTTATATCTTCTCGCTAGTTAGGAATCTGAACGTTTTCTTCTTATGTAATTACGACGAGTCACACGCAACCCTCGTACTTCGATTCCCAAAATAACGAATCCTTGAATCAGCGCGATGGAAATTGTTATTTCGGCATTTCATTTTCATTCTTTTTCCTCGAGATATCGTGCCTTCGTTAAATTTTAATAAATTGCATGATACTGCGGTAGAGAAATCATTCGTAAGGTTACGTCGTAACTATTGTAGAATTTTGGATAAAATAGAAAGTAATAACGTTCCCCCCAACTCTCCCCACGTATATATATGGTATAAAAATATTCGTCTACGAATGTTCGCGCGAATGTACAATTCGATTCTTGTTACAGTATTACGCGACATCATCGTGGTCATTATCGATTCGTAATTTCAATACAATTTTTATAAGGATGCAATATAGAACGTATTATAAAATATCGATAAATCTCGATAGTTAATACGATTAAGAAAGCCTTATAAAATGAAAATTGATCGGTCTAATCGATTATACGGTAATCCGATTCGAAGGAAGATCATGAGCCAAAAAATGATGACGCAGAGTGTCGAGTAAGACTTTACGTAACATTGACCTTCGTCGGTTGGTCGTCACAGGGGTTCGTCAGCATCTCCATCGCTCTATGTCGTAAATGAAAATCACGATTGTTAAACCGATTGTTAAAACTGATCGATTGCGAGATACACCCTCGATGTGTTCTATTGCAAAAGAAAAAGATTTACATAGAAAGCAATATCGGATAAATTCTTGCCAGCTGTACCCGATAATGTCTGAAAAAATCAGTAACCAATAAACGCAAATGAGTACGAAGAAGGGGGGAAAAAGATAAAAGAAAAGAAAAAAAAGGAGAGAAAGAAAATAAACGACGAAAGGAAAACATCTAACACCGTGGAAGAAGAGGAAGCATCGGCAGAAGCGAATGGAAGAAAAAGAAAGATTAACGTTAGACGGCAGTAGATGACGAAATGTTTGAAAAGGGTGAAAGAAAAATGAATATTTATTCGTATTCGTAGAATGAAAGAGCGAACGCGTACTCACCCTGCAAGGCAATGGCTAGAAAACTCAGGCCCACGAAAAACGCGGGTCTCAGCCACGAGCCCGTCATCTCGTTAAACTAGACACTACAAGATGAGCCAGGCTGCTGGTAGCTTCTCTCACTCTCGCGACGCTCGAGTTCGAGCCCAACTCGCTTGCGAAGAACTGGCATCGTTACTACCGTCGTACTACCCCGAAGACACCCCTCTCCGTTGCTCGCAAAATTTCCTCCGCCACGCATTCTTATTCCTTCTTTCCTCGATTTTCCTTTATCACTTTTTTATTTATTTTTCTAATTAAAAGAAAATTTGTTTTCAATTATATATATATATATGTATGTGTGTATGTGTATATATATATATATATATATATATACGTTTTCATTCATATCGCTACTACGCGTGCTTTTTTGTAAACGCAAACCTGACATTATCGACCGTAAGATACGTACGATCGAATTGTTAATACCTTATTCGAATCGACGAAAAATGTTAAAAGCGGTCAAAAGATAAGAATTCCGAGAAGTGGATCCGAATCGAATGTTTCTTCTCAAATCGCCTTTTTCAAAGAGAAAAGAAGGGGAAAAAAGCGATGCATTTTTCTTATTATCACGTTGGATGGACATTTATTTATTTATTTTCTAATCGAGTAATCTCGCAACTATATATGGAGTAGGAACGCAGGTTAAAGCACAGGCAATTGTTAGCAAACCAATGGCAAAGTTCGAGCAACCTAAAGGTCGTTCATTCAGTGTCTATGATCGGCGACGTCTAAATATACGCTCGTCTTGAGGTTTAAGAAGCGTACACCGATCCCGGGCTGTAACTCTTCGTTAGCCAAAGGAACTTCGAGCCTCGAGAGCTCCGAGCTTATCGAAGTTTGAGCTTCTAACTTAGATCTATAGACGAAAGAAATGAACGATCCTTATCTAAAGAGGAGTGAATTTTTCATATTGCACGCGAAAATTTACAAAAGCCGGAGTACCGAGACAACTCGGACAGTTGCTTCTTACATCATTGGATGTTTCCGAGAATAAATTATTATTCTCTTGATTATTGCCATTTTGCGATATCTTTTTCTATAGCGTCTAAATAAGTAAATAAGTATAAGTGCGCGTAATAAAAGTTGAAAGGAAAGATTCTCGAGACGCGCTCTCGGATGCGCGCTTTCGCATCAGACAGAAAGGAGCGTCGCAACGGCGGCCCACCTTTATATTTAGATGCCCGGGTCGCCGCCGTATAAGGTGGCCACTCGTGCAAAAGTTCTTATACTTCCTCCCTACCTCCTTCTCTCTCCTCTCTCCCGTCCCCCTCCTTTTACTCCGCCCCGCCCCCCTCCCCCGCCTGTCAGCACGAGTATTCTCCTGGTTCTTCTTGTCGATAAGCCGACATCGAAAGATAGAATTAAGAATTAATCCCTTTGTCGTCAATACGACGATTTTCGTGATTTTCGATGAAACAATGGACATTTGTATAATAAATTAGGTAGTAATTAGTAAGTTGAATGATTGTCGAGTGGTCGTTGGGATATACGATAATCATCGATAATGATGATATTCCGATGTAATAATATTAAACGTATTTTACTTGTTTCCCCATTCTTAAAAACAGGTTTGCTAGCCAAATTGGCTACTCGGCCGTCTATAATAAGCGCGTATAATCATGTGAGGTCACAATGTACCTTGCGCAGGCATGTTCACGTCATAATGATTTAGTCGTTGGATGCGTTCCTGAAGTTATATCGCAGGTAAACCCTTTTATCGCGTGATTATATTAGATAAAGATCCAAAATGATATTACGTATGTATCCTAAAACATTTAACCGTATCTTTCGGGAGCGGAACGCGATAAGAGGAAAGGAGGCTCTCGTGTAAAAATGTATACATATATATGTATACGTATGTACATTTCTTTTCTAATGCTCTTACCTCGTATTGTCATTAGTTTGTAATATGATTGTAAAGATTCCTATTACTCGCGTTGGAATAATTTCTATTATCGCAGGCCCGTAAGATCGAAGAACACAAAAGGAAGAAAGAACGTAAACTCGAAGAAAAGTTGGGACACGCGAAAGAAGAAAATGTAAAGAAAGAGAAGGAGGAGGAGCCTGCGAAGGGAACTGGCGAAAAGGGAGATTTCTATAAATTCTTGAGCGATCCGGAAATGCTCGAAGGTTTTATGGTAAGTTTGTGAATTTTGATGTATTTTTGCGAGCTCGCATACGACGTATGTCGGTGTATACCAAACAGGACGTACGTAAATCTTTTTCAGGATCCAGAGATATCCGTAGCGTTCAAAGAAATTTACGAAAATCCAACGAGCCTATGGAAATATCATAAAAATCCGAAAATCGTAACATTCATTGAGAAAGTAGCCAAAAAATTTGACGATGGCACAGGTAGGCCTAATTTATCCGGTATGATGGCCGGTATGCCAGGTTGTTCCGGTATAAACATTCCGCAATTTACCGCACCAAAGTCCTCTCAACAACCTCAACCTCAGGATGATGTTGGTCTTGACTAGGTTACGCAGCACAGATTGGTAAATTTATTTTTATCTTATACAATGTTCTTAGAAGTAAAGAAAAATTAACGAAATATGTTATACACGTATTTCGTAATAGAAAGGAATGATATTATCTATCCTTTTAATTATTGTCATTATTGCCTATTTGAAAATAGATCGCCATTCGACGAGGACAAGAACAGCATCGATGAAGGAGTCTCGAAACCTAGAATGCTTTCTGCCCTGTTGTACAACATTATTTTCAAGATATTTTCATGTTATTTTCGCGCAGCTCCACGTGTTTAGCATCGTTTTGTTGTTTTTCACTTACGATTAGAGTTACTTGGAATACATTATTTGTGATGGACTTTGTCACGCTGCTTTGCATGTACATACCATACTTGATCGTCACTATTATGATCTGCATTAATATCTCATTTATCAGCCTTATCATGTTAAATCTATAAAGTATACACGTTGTTTTTACGAAAAAATATTTTTCAGTCAAACTCGATATACGAAAGTTTTGCGTTTTAGGTTAAAAATATTAACGCGATAAAATATGTATATTTCGTTTTAAACTTCATTTTTTTTTCTTTGGGAAAAGAAGGAACCTATGATCATAAAAAATATTTTATTATAAATATTAATCGTCTGATCATTATATCTGGCATGTCGTCTTTTTAACAACACTAAATAAATCGTGTGCAATGTTATTACGATTTTCTAGGTAATCGAGTCGTTATGTTAGACGTAATTTCTATTTAAAACGCTTAAATTTCGGTTTAATGTTCGAAGCATCTTCGAAATATGTACACGTACATAGCTATATCGCGCGAAGGAGATTGAATGACCGAAATCATTTGTATAGTTTTCTTAAAATAATAAAAATATAGTATTATCTTAACAATAAAACTGAAATAACGTTATGTAGAGATTTATGTATGAAATCATTCTACAGGGATAATATTATCTAAACCATTTCCTCTGAAAAGTTCGAAGGAACTTTTGAATGTATTTAAAAAAAAAAACGTATTCCGGATAAATACCGAGCCAATCGCTGTTAACTTTGTTTCCTCTCCATTTTCGAAGATTCATGGAACCTGGCTCCTTTTTCTATCTATGTATGTATGTATGTACAAATAATTTTAATGAAATAAATAAAGCAAGTTGCGTTCTTCCGCAAGTAACGTGAAGTCTAAATTTATATGATCGAATTGACGACAACTAAGTGCATGCAATAAATAAAGTTGATGTCATCTACGTATGTTAGTTCATACATATTTTATCTGTGCGCGCGCGCGCGGTGTGTGTGTGTGTGTGTGTGTGTGTGTTATGTATGTATGACGATGTGTGCGTGCTATACACACATCAGACACACACACAAATATATGTTCATAATCAATCGAGATGATGGAGCGCGTTAAGTGAAAAATGTCTATACTCGCAAGCGATAACCGTTGGATGTTACTTGGAGGAATTATCGTATTATTAGCATTCCCACAGCGGACATGCGCTATTTCACGTTCTTCTTATTTTCAGCATATGTAAATTGGGGTGCCATGGCACTTTTCTGAAAGTCGATGCGCTAGTTTCCTCGGACGGTGGAATCTTATCTTCGCCGTTTCGATGTATTATCGGTGTCTCTTCTGTCGGAGCGGGAACATCATTGATATATTCACTGAAACTAAACCCTCTTCGACGTTGTTTCGTTTGAAAAGAATTATCGAGGGGATTCCAAGTTCCTCTACCCGGATCACTCATCACTCGTCGGTGTCTTTCGTGACATTGACGATGATGACGATGATGACGACGACGATGATGGTGGTGGTGGTGGTGGTGACGATGACGACGATGGATTTTTCTTTTCGGTGGCGGCATAGCGTATTCCAAATATTGAGTACATGTCGCAGGTGTGGCAACGTGGAAAATAGGATTTGGATCTACATAAAGCCAACTAGAGCTATCGATATATGGAATAAAATGTCTCGAAGTCAACGTTAACGTGTTACGACATGATGATCTTTTCGGAATCTTTTCCATCATACGAGATATTTCTTTGTCCTCGTCTTTAACATCGACTAGCATCCTTTCGCGATAATGCGGGTAATGCGGACAAGGCGGATTTTGCGATCCTTGCAAGAGTTTCCTTGAAGAACAATCGAATGGATGAGTTTTGTGCCGTCAGTTGAGCGGATGCTCGCCGCGCGGTGTTCTATAACATTTGTTCCAGGCTTCTAATAAAAGTACACAACTGTGGAATCGGTAGAATATCAATAACGGTAAGCCGATTCTCGATAGGATGCCCCAAACAAGAACACCGAAGAATCGTAATTGCAATTCTTGCGATATCCAGTTTTGCGTGATTACAGTATCGAAGGCCCATAAAACGGCATTGCTAAATAAAAGAAAAGTGATGACCTGACGACCCGGCTTGGCTAACATTTGAAATCGCGTGATGCAGGATCTCCTTGACGTTTCGGCTATCAAGGTGCTTTGGGCGAAACATTGAATCAATTGCAAGATCGAAGCCGAGAGTAACATGATGTGCCTTCCACGCGTCTGCCTTGCGTTTCCTTCTTGCGCTTCTCCTCCATTCTCACTTGTGCCAAAAGAAAATGATGAATCTTCGTTTTCTTCTCCATCCTCGGTTTCTGCTTCGAGTAAGGCCAAGGAACAGGCGCATACTACGATGGTGAAAATAGAATAAAGTTGAACGCCAAAAATGGCTACGTTCGAGAGCAGACTGTCGAGGGCCGCGGGTGCCCTCGTTACTACAGGCATTTGACGAATTTGTATCAAGCCGGTAGATGTCATCAAACCGCTTAATGCTAGAATCCCAATTAAGGTACCGCACGTCAACCACGACAAAGTCACAGTCGAGAAATGTTCGTCCTCTCTAACCACTAGAAAGATCAATATAACTACGATACCGGCCACCATGCAGAGTATTCCAAGGAAGAGACCCTTGCTAGATCCGTCACAACCTACTCTCGCGTGGCTCGTTAAATCCTTACCACCGTGAAACTTTTGTTTCAGCGGTACGCGACTTCGGCCCACATTTTGTCCCATTACGAATGTTACGGCGGCTGCGATTAAACTGAAAAACAAAATAATAATCCAAGGAGATGAGTCTTATTAAAGAGTACGGGCGTTATTGCAACGCGTCGAAAACAACTAACCTAAATTGTACGATGAAGGGATAAAGGAATGGTAAACTCGATGTCCACAACTGTCCGAGCGTATTTGTGTTTAAACACTCTTGCAAGGCGATAACTTGGGAAATTTGTTCGTTGGAAATGGGTCGGTACGGCTTGAATATCGATCCATCCTCCGGCGTGGAATCGACTGTGAAATCGATACGAAGTGATAGGATATAAATTAATTAATCGAGAGAGAAAATGAAGGGAAGAAACGAAGGGAGCAAAATGATTTACCCAAGAGATCTCGCGAGTGTCTCGTTAAAGAACCGGGAAATCCACGAAGGTTCAAGGTGGATGCAGAGGTTTGGGATCCTCGTTGTGCCAAGTATACGAAGTAAGTCCATTCTTGCGCAGAGTCCCAAATAACGAGACGCGCCCAGACGGCGATGTTCGTCGCTGCAAGATGCGTGAATCCAAATCGGGCGGCTAAACCGAATCTTTCGACGAGTACCTAGGAACGTACGTATATATCGATAAGAGATATATTTCATCCTTTGATATTTATTGATCACCGTCAAACGGACTTTTCTGAGCTATCGATATTATCTCTTACCTGGGAATTGACGAATAAAAAATGCATTTGTAAAAAAGTAAATAATCCGTGCAATACAGGATGCGCAAAAACGACGTCGCTTAAGCATTCAGCGCCTTGCATCATCGAGTGCATTGCCATTTCTAGCCCATTGAAGACCAGAGTGGCTAATCCAAACACTTGAAAAATGTTTCCAACTCGTCGATTTGTTTTTCTTTATAAAGCCCCTGAGAAAGGGCGCCATTAACTTTAAGAGAAAACAAACATTTCTCTACTTACGAAGTGCACCGACGCGAATGTAAAAGCTTGTGGGTGCTGTTCTAGCTCTAGAAATGTGGGCACGTTTCAACGATCCGAATCTCGTAATAGAAGTGCCACCAATTTCCACGTCATCTATACCAGTTCTGGTACCGTTAAGACTTGCACAGCTATCAAACAGTACCCAAATATAAATGCCGATGATAACGGCGATACTTCCGACATAGAGATACATCAAAAAGATACCCTAAAATGAGATAATATATAAAAATTAAACGGTCCAGATGGATATATTCGAATAGTAAGAAATCGATTGGTAGCTCGAGGCAGCTGTTACGCGTGTAAAATTTCAGAAAAGGCAATGTCGTACTTGCCGTACTTGTCAGATAGTCATGATTGATTTTTACAACATTATCTGATCGACATACCTGCAAGCTGAGAAGAGGAACAGGCGTATCCATGACTTCGGCTAAACAAAGCGCCATCATCAACACTATCACCAACTCCCCGTAGACGTTGGAAAGAACGATCCATAATTGAGAACTGGAAGAAAATTGGTTTCGTAAATATATATAAGATTTCTAATGCGATGGCAAACGATCGCTTGCTATTTCTCGTTAGAGAGTAGCTCTCCCCCTCGCTCCTCTCTCTCTCTCTCTCTCTCTCTCTCTCTCTATTATTCATTCTTAAGAAGGTTGCGTCTCTTACAATGGCTCGGTATGGTCGAGCAAATCGTTCGGCGATCGTGCTCTCGCAAGAATCCTGGATACTAAAGATCTCGATGGCGGCGAAGAGGAAGATAGTTGCACTGCTGCGGATTCATTTTCCTTGTTCCTCTCACCCCTGCCGGGGGTACCGCTGGGTACGCCCTCCACGTTGCCACCCGCCGTACTTGCCGTCTCGTTCAAACTATCCTTATCTTGCTGTTCGTTACTCGCTGAAGCATAGAAAATACGACGATTTCAGTTTGAACGAATTGCTATCTCTTATCGAAAGCTTTGTCAAACTATTCAAATAGAATTTGATCTCTTCGCGTAGGTACTTCGATTGCGATCGATCCATAATCGCTATGCTCGGTAAGATCGCACGCGAGCTCGCACAGCCATGAGTAAGCCTTCGAGTAAAAGTATGATCTCTCGATGCGTAAAATCGTGTGCAATTAGTACAAGTGCAAGAGCATGTAATTAATTCTAGGGAAAACAGAACTTCATTTCAGTTTGTGCCGGAGTATTATTGGACTGTAGTTTGAATTGCGTCTCATTTACGATTGTTATCAACATATTTATCGAAAGTAAATATGCGATTGCTTGATCCTGCAAGTGTTACTTTACTGGATAAGAAAAGAAAAATATGCAGTACATTTTCATACGATTCATAAAGATTCATCGAAGATTTTTCAAAGACCTTTCGTATTTGGATATTCCATATACGTATCTATGTGACTGATAATATACGGGCGCTTAAATGAAACTAAAATCAGAGAAATTAAAGTCTATTAAGCGGCATGCAAAGTGAATGTATATTCAATGTAAAAAGTTGTTAGCTACCGCGATACCTTGATACATGGTTACGACGGAACTTCATAATAGATCGTAATAACATGCATGCAAACGGAAGAACGTTCTGCAACTGATTATTTATACATGCTTAAACACAGTGCAAGCACATCGATCTCGTAGGTATTAATTCACTTTGGAATATTTATCGTAGGCGATAGATAAGTAAAACTGACAATATAATACGAGCCATTACAAATATATCGAATACGTGAAAAAAGTGCTAAGAAAGAAAATTGAATGTTAAATCAAATTGAATCGTTCTCTCCCTCGGGCATTTGCTTTTAAATAAATGTAAACGATCTCGCGTGAGTCATTTCTATATCGTACATTTAGTACCTGGATGGAATCGAATCTTCGGTCGAACGGGGTAAGTAAGTACCTACCTCCGAATGCTCGCGAAATTGTATTTAATAAGCTGTCTTGTATGCTCCGCGTATTCCGTTATTTCATCTTCACGAAGAACCCGTTCAAGAACATTCTCTCTCTCTCTCTCTCTCTCTCTCGCTCGCTCGCTCACGCACGCAGCACACAGACTCTCTGACCCCTCTCTTTGCGCTCGCCATAAAAGATACAGCAGCCGTTGTTTGTGAAATCAACAACGCACGATCTATCGAAGTGAATGATGCAAAGGATGCACTTTGATGTTCGAAAGAGTCAAATGTCAAGAGTCAACTTCCGTCAGTTGGTGGCCGATAAACATAGCGAGTCGACATATGTTTGACGAAGGTCTATACGGAATATGGAATGGCCTGCAAGTTTCGAGAGATGGACGAGGAAGAGAAGATGTACGTTCAAGTACGTACATACGAGTATGTAGGTATATCCGAGAAATGAGAGGAGAAAAGAAGGATAACGGTTGATTTTTAGGAACAAAAACAAAGTAAAAGAAAATAATTGAAGGATGTGAAATTACTTTTCTAATCTATGGAGGTTTCTCAACAAAAAAAAAAAAAAGAAAGAAAGAAAAGAAAGAAGAAAAGAAAGAAAAAAAAAACGAAAAAAGAATAAAAAAGATAACATAAGTAGGTATGTTAAATCGCGTAGATTAACGGCTAAAGGATCGAAGAAGTAAAATAGGATGAAGTAAAATAGGATGAGAATCGCCATGGCAGTTTAACGAGTAAACTCTTGAAAAAGTCGTAAAGTAAATTAGAAAATTTAATTTACCTCGCAACAAGTTCGAGTCGCAGAGTAACTATCGAATCGTCGTTCATCGTGAAGAACAGTGTGTCTTTGAACGATTTAAAGAATGCAAAGAAGCGCAAAATTCTAGACGGCCTTACGGTAGACGGAAGAACCTCTCTCGAGGAACGATCGCGAAGATATCACAAAACGGAATGCCGCATAATTCTAGAGAGCGGATCCAGAGAATATTGGACTCGTCATCGACGGTGGTGCCCGTGCGACGATAGTAGCGGTGCTGTTGACGGCGTCGACGATGGTGGCGGTAGAAAGACCGTCAGGGAGATTACGACGCGATGACGTAGTTTTCCATAGCCTCCTTTTAGTCCGTAACTACCCATCATCCGCTTTCTTTCAGTTGGCTCGCATCCGAAATTTCACTAACGAAAGCACTCGACGTCGCCGTCATCGAATCGTTTTCGAGATCCTCGAAAACCTGAAGTCGTCGAACGTTACCACCGCTCTTCCGTCCTACGATCAGCGAGAGAGACACGAAAGTGGTCCGAATGAGAAAAAAAATTTGATGAAAGTTTGAAAGAACAAAACGACTACGACTCGTTCGACGACTCCGTCGGTCTTTAGAACGAAGCGCGGATCTGCTTTCACACGAAGCATGCATTTTACATGCGTGTCCTCATAAAGAGCGTCTACATCTTCGTCTTATTCGAAATCAAAGATGACGAGGTACATCGCGAGAAATAAACGTCGTGACTATAAAGTCAATGACGAAGGACAGCGATACAAAACTTTGCAAAAATTTTCTTTAAAAAACATAACGCGTCTTACAAGACGAAGAAACCGCGACGATGGGATAAGATTCGCGGAAGCGATTGCGCCTACTCTCTTTTAGTAATCGTACTACATATTCGCGTTGTACATCTTTTGATACTTCTCCCATATGCTTCGACTATTATGATTTGCTGGCTCTTACCAGCAGATGTCTTCCAATTACTTCCTTAAATACATACGCGACATGAAAATACCGTTGTACCATTTTTACGACGAAAGTAGTAAACGTTAATCGTGCAAACAACAGCGAGACGCAGGACCCGGCGGAAGATTTACAATGATACATCTATACCTAATAATACCTGCACATAAAATCCGAAAGAGGTAAACGACGAGCTGAAAGGAGGACGTATCTTAAATTAGGATTATAATTAGAAGCGCAACTTGTCTTCGAGTCGAACGATCTTTCCTAACGAAAGATCATAGGACACAGGTGGTTGCTTGTATATTAGTATACGAGTATGTAATACGTATGTTTCTATGTAGTAGGCGAAACAGGTGTCGCGCACTACCGCTATTCGCTTCCCTATTCACGACGCAATATGCCGTATGCCGTACGGCACGGACTTACGGTCTCGCATACGAATGAAAGCCATATTCTCTAATAGACACGGTGGAAGAACGTTTCCGTTCGTCTTCCCGTTTTTCTTTGGCAAACGCGAAGCAATCGGTTCGCCGATCGACGATACGCCTCTCTATGCGAATTCATTCACGATGCGTTTTATTCGACATCGCGCGAGATCTTCACGATCGTCCATATGCGCGCGAACGGTCGAGCAAGTCGCAAATTATAGTCGCGTTTCTAAGGCATTGCACTCGCTCGAGTTTGGCCGCGAGGATACGAACGAAAAGCGAGCTTACCCTTTTCTTCATTCGAAGGAGCGTCATCGGAAGAGATTCCGGACGTGTCAACGGCAACTGCAACGGCAATTCGTTCTTCCTTACCAGAAAGAATTCCTTCGACTTTCTCGGCAAATCCGTTGCTCCGAAACTTTGAATCTTCGGTCTCGTGCTCGAGGCAACGCTCATCGACCATCTTCCATTCGGACATATCCAACCCGACTTTGTCGACTTCCTCCGTTGTCGGCCCATTAATCTGATATTCCTGAAAGGAGGGAAGACGACGAATGTCGGGTACCAAGGTTTCCTCGTCGTCTTCTCTTATCTTCCACTTTGCCCTTCGATGTGGTTCGCCCGACCAATTTTTCCGTGATACGGCGACGTCGCTGACAGAGTCTACGATATCCTCGACGAGTTCTTCCTCCCGAAGCATATATTCTCTTTTCTCGTTAGGATTTTGATAAACTCTGTACGGTCCGACCAAACCTACGATACCTCTGGGAACGGCTACAGCAGTTAGGCGCGAATGGCTAGGATGGAAATCTTTGTCATCGTCCTGCCCGTTCTCCTGCCCGTTCTCCTGCCCGTTCTCCTCCCCGTTCTCCTCCCCTTCGTCCTTCCTATCCTCGGTATCGTTCTCGTTGCCGTACATTTCGTCGAAACGGTAGAGCCGACTAGCCCTCGACAGCGATCCCTCGTCGCGTTGCGTCTTACCGATCGATCTTATCGATCGATTCACCCTCTTTCCCTTTTCAACGAGGCTATAAAGGGCGCGCTCCTCTAAATCGAATCTTATCGCATTCGTATCGTATCTTTTAATCGACTTGGGACATTGATCCGGCGCCTTTGGCTCGTAGACGTCCTTCACCGCACTTATCACGACAACGAGGGGGTTTCTCTCGGGACAAGCCAATGCGAGGTGGTCCGCCCTCGCGCTCGCCGGCTCGTTAACGTCGAGAACGCTGTAAATCGGTTCACGGGTCGCAGTCTCGATCCATTTCGGTCTTCTCCAAAGTCTATCGCGAGTATCGCCAACTGCTTTCCGCTCGACGTTCGTCGTATAAATGTCAGTGAGCTCCGCTACCATGATCACGACCGGCCGGGAAGTTGCACGTTGGACGATCAAACGGACCGGACGTCGCACGCTTCCTGATCGTGCTTCGCTTCGATAATATCGTTCAACTGCGATGTATATTATCTATCTGTATAAACGGTTAAGTTTCGAAGATCGAGAATGCCTCCGCGTACGACCCAGTAACATGACGCTGTAAATTGCAAACGATCGAATGCAAACTTTTGAATAATCCTTTAAAATAAATCTTTTGTACGCGCGATAAACGACCGCCGATCGAATATATCGATTCGACGATTTCCATCGACGGGGTCCACTCTTTCTCGTCCGCGAAAGGTAAATGTCGTTCGGCGACGTCCGATTTTAAAGGGAACAATAGCTTCTGCTAACGGAGAACGGGAGGTGGCTCGGTGCACGATGATATGGATCTAGCTCTTATTCGTGAGCAGCTTGCAAACGAGGATTTCACATTCCTTCGCCACGACTTCGTTATTACCTTTCCTTTCTCGCCAACTGCCAATCTCTTTTCCCTTCCTTTAGGAAATGGCAATTTTATCATCCGTCGTTTAAGATCAACCAAACCACTTTACCTACCTTATTACAGATATACATGTATCACCTATCCCGAGAACAATTGAGAAGAGACGTAAGAATTGCTCCAACTGTTTAGAGAGCAGTACTAAATTGTAATCGTTGCGTATACGTCCTATGCTTCACCTCCCATCTAACGGAGTGTAGGACGCAACCAGGAACGATTAATCTCGAAGAGGTTAACCGCACCGATCTCTCCGAGAATCATGCACGAGCGCACGACCATTTCGAAAAGAAGAGTCGCGAAGAGGAGTTGTGCGATCGGACGCCGTGTAATAGACGATTCTCTCGCAGCTGACCATTTTCACTTCCGCGGGGAAAGGAAAAGGGAAAGTGTGTCTCGTCCTACGAGAAAACGCGTTGTGGTCAAAATGTGTCTATGACATAAAAAAAAACTGAAGATCTGTGGAAATATTTGTCGAGTTAATGTTAGATCTCTTGGCCGTTAAAAAATTCTAAATAATATAGGATAGAAGATAAGGTTTCTCGTATACCTTCAACGGCGAATAAGACTTGCCGTTTTTATCTTTCGACGTTCCCCGCTTTGTTCTCTCGCTTTCGTTTTACGATCAAACTTAGAATGTTAAGCGAATAAACGTTAAAACTAATTACCTGATTTACCGGATGTTGATTCCTCGATAGGCTGCAGCATCGTACGCGACATTTTCGTAACGATTTGATTCTCTTCCCAGATCGCGGATACTATTCCATCGATCGTTCTGTCTATCGCTCTTCCCTCTTCTCTCTTCGTCGAAGAACATCACATCTTCTTCCTTTCGCACTCGACGCACTTTACTTCGCAAGAATCACCAACCGAGATCGATTATACGCGGAAGCTTGGCGACGCTCGATTTTCTGCGACTCCAACTTGGATCATTTCCGTAGGATATAAATTTTCAACGTGGAGGCGATTGGCGACATGCAGCGTTTCAACCATTACTTCTCGATAACTTCATCGAAACGCTCGCTTTACGGTCGTATCCTTTGTATTATATCCATTTATTTTTGAGAAATATCTCAAAATTAATCACGAGTCTTTTATTCCAATTGTCCACACTACTTATTACGAAATTACGCCTTAACCTTACAATTTGGCGTACGAGACATTTTAATCGTACCAACGCGTTCATGCGTAATCGCAAAAAGAAAAAATTTATTTCCAGTAAAAAGAAAAGGAAAAAAAAGAAAAAAAAAAAGAAAAAAGAAAAAATGCTCGAATCTCACTCGTTCGAATCGCACATGATTCGAAATGCTATCGGGAGCATCGCGCGAAAAAAGAAGGAATGCGCCGGTGTGCGTTCGATCGATCGAATTCGGATCACGTGATGGTGCAGCCGCTATTTTCAAAGGGATATGAAAGAACGTTGATAAAATTTAGGACCCTTCGTAAAGTCGATAACATACGCGCGCGCGCGCGCGCGTACGCAACGTGTGAATCTATTTGCGGGGACGATGATACGACATACGATATACGAGTAAATATATTCAGTAATCCCAGATGCTTGTTCGCGACGAACTCTGTGGATGGATCTTTCGGTGCACGATGCTCTTCGAAGACTAAAAAGAACAATCGCGTGTACCTCTCGCTGATTGCGAGAGAGAATCTTTCTTCGCTAGCCGTTCTCTTCTCCCTCCAAATCCTGTTGCTACCTCTTTCCCTCTTTCCCTCCTTTGCTCCTAAAGGTCTCTCTTTTTAGCTCATATAGATGCTTATCGCCTTCGGAGGGCGATTACTAAAGAGAGAAAGGAAGAAAGAAACTCGACGCGTATATTCTTTTCATTTTTATTGTAACGCGCTTTCATTCTATGCCGTTTTTGATTTCAAACATCTCCGTTTCCTGCGTTTCCGACATTACCGATCGCCAAACAGATAGTTACGGTTAGCGAACATGGTACAATCTCAAATATAAAATTATTTCAACGTAATCATTTCGCCTCAATGTTTCTCCCAAACCATTTCCATTTCTTTCGCCTATGAGCATAAAATTTGTTTCCTCCGAACCAAGTCGTATATTCGATAATTTTTGTCCATCTTACCTTATCTTATGATGAAAATTGCCTATATATTATATATTGCTGATTAATTATATAAAATAAATACTCCATTTATCCATGAATCTTTTGTCTAAAATTCTAAGTATACGTAGAATATACGTAGAATCCATTTCTTATACTTATGAGAAATCATCATTATTACTATAATTTTCGTCTTTTCCTTTTTTTAATCTTATCAATATCCTCGTCTCACTTTGCATACAAACACTTACTAACGATTGGATTAAAAACTTGATGTAATTACCAAATTTCATTATGGTTACTTTGTCAAATGTTGATAAATGATTTTTCTGATAGTGCGCCATGGATAGAGGTTGCAGCGCTTCGTGATATATGAAAGATAAAGTATACTAAGACATTTTTTCACGAATGTCTATGTCAAAGTCATTATCACTTTTTCTTGGAGCCAAATCCAGAAAAGCCCATAATGGCAGCCATTTCGTCCGATGGTCCGGCATCTTCCTCCTCCACTTCGTCTAATTTCCTCTTTTTATCTTTTCTCTTTTCTTTTCTATATTCTTTTATTTTTTCTTCCTACAAATGATAAATATCATTCTCTTAATAGGATACGATATATGGAACCGATAATTTCCCGATTAGTATAAAGTATTACTCAACGGATATTAGCATTTTTCGCTCGCTCGCACGCACGCACGCACGCACAAAGCAGACAGACAAATACAAACCTCTTCTTTTAATTCCTTCACTCTTTGCTCTAAATCATAATCTTTTTTCTTTTCCTCTAATTTCTTTTTATTTAAAGCAAATCTAGCCTTAACTTGTTCTAACGTTGAACGCTCTATCTTCATGGACATACCCAAATTACGCTGATCTGTTAACAATTTTAGACAATGAGTTAAATGACAAAAATTATATAATCCTAATTATAACGAAATATAGTATATCAGCGCTTACGTTTTGTTCCATTGATATGATCTAGGAAATTGATAGAATCCTTAACGACGCAATCGCATACGTTACAATAATAACTGCAGATATGATACTTTAATTAATGTCACGTTTATAGACGTTAAACAAAAAAACTGATCAATTTATCTCACCCTCCTGTTTGCGAAGACGGAGTATTTTTGTTAATAACAACGCTTTTTCCTAATTTTGATTCTAAATCGACCTTATAGTCTCTTTGTTTAAGTAATTCTCTTTTTACTGCTGGCTGCTTAGGGATACCTAATTCCTCTTCAGCGATTTCATCCTGGAGACGCTGAAGAGCTATTCGTTCGTACTCTTCTCTGTTCCATTTTCGTCTGTGATCGTCGGGTCTCTAAAAATAAAATAAATCTCTAAATGTATTACTTTACAGATTATAAATAACCAACGTTAACAACTTTAAATCATTTCTCTAGTTTAAATTTATCATCATCTAGAAATGAGAAAGAAAGTTTCACGAAGCATATAGGTTAAGTGATATTTATTTTGCACGAGTACAACTGTTCGTAAATTTGTAAAAAAAGAACAAATCCTTACCATTGACATAGTTGCAGCTTTGATACAAGAACTTAATCAATCGATGATCTTGATACTCGAACAATAAGAAAAGATCAATGCGTTCCAACGTAAATTCGGAAAGATTTTGTTTATCGTGTACCTCTCCATTCGATTGGGTCGTAAGAGTTAATACAGTAGCGCCACATACGTTTACCGATTGCTGCCATCTATTTCGTTTATAAATTCGTTTTCACAAACCCGCGCGTTCTGTCAATCTTATCAAGGCTGGTTCGTTACCTTTCGCCCGGAGCGTGTGTGACTTTAGCGACAGATATCGACAAAATATGAACTACAGCGCGAGCGAGAAACACTGTCGCCTCCATGGCGACATATTTATCGTATCGATCTATAAACTTATATCCTTCGATAAAGTGATATCATAGATCGAATCTTCGTCTTTAAAAGGAGGACTCGCGTTCCTCAAAATCGGTTAAGAGTTATGCCTGTTCTCATTATTGGCGTAAACCACTATAAGGCCAAGGCTAATGAACGGCCTTAAATGAAAGAACACGTTTATTTGTGTGTTACAGAAAACATATTTTTCGTATATTTGCTTTTATAATATATATCTTTCTATAAAATATATTTCATTCTAATTCAGTAAATATAAATATAAAAAATATGTATATACGAGCATTCGTTTTTTTTTTTTTTATTTTTCTTTTCTTTCCCCCACCCTATCAAAGAAAAAATTTCATAAAAATGATTATCAGTTAAAATCATTAACTTTTGTATCGCGAATGTAATAAAATCGATTTGTAAAATAGAATGATATACAATTGCAGTTTTACCACAAATTGGTAGAATAAAGTTGATTCTTCGGTTGTATATTGCAATTCCTAATTAGTTTACGATTATCCGCTGTTAGGAAACATAATAAAATATTCATTTTAATTTTTCTGTAAATGTTGGTACAGCTTTGAACAAATCTGCAACTAATCCATAATCTGCTACTTGAAAAATTGGTGCTTCTGGATCTTTGTTAATAGCAACAATTGTTTTCGAATCCTTCATACCAGCAAGATGCTGAATTGCTCCGGAAATACCCACTGCTATGTATAAATCCTAAAATGAAATTACAAACAAGTTAATTGGTGATACATTCAATATTATTTCAATGCGTACATACGTTATCTTAATACGTACCGGTGCAACGATCTTTCCAGTTTGTCCAACCTGCAGATCATTGGACACATATCCAGCATCGACGGCAGCTCTTGAAGCACCGACAGCAGCGTTGAGTTTATCAGCCAGGGAATAAAGTAATTTAAAATTCTCGCCCGACTTTAAACCTCTACCGCCCGATACAACGACTTTAGCTGATGTTAATTCGGGTCTATCGCTTTTACTAATGTCTTGCTTAATAAATTCAACTAGATTCGTTTTATAATCACCAGATGGGACTGATTCACAAGTTGCATTACCGCCTTCCAGAGACGACGCTTCGAACGAAGTTCCTCTCACTGATACAACTTTTACATTATCTTTGACTTTTATGGTTTGTATAGCATTGCCAGCATAAATTGTGCGAACAAAACTATCTGGTGCTTTTATACCAATAATATCACTTACCGGTGAAACATCTAATTTTGCTGCAATCTAAAACATAAATTAAATAAATATTTGATATACGACTTATCGTCAAAGAGAAATAATCAAAGTAACGCAACGTTTATATCAAAGATGTCAGATTTTAACTATTCTTTGCTAATTGTAACATCTTATCTCCGGAAACCCAATAAAAACCCAACAAGATTCATATATAAATATATAAAAATAAATCTAATAGATGAAATTTCGAAGCAATTTTCCTAAGGAATGACATTTAAAATAATTAGTTATAATTTTTACGAATGATATCAAATAATTTTGAACTCTGGTCATGCAAAATTAAGAATTCCAAATTTTTTTACAGCTGGTATACGACTTTGAACGTCGTAAGATCAGATCATCTCCTTGTTAATAATGTATTTATATAGAAAGTAATAAAACCAAGTATGTCAAATGTACTAACTCTCGGTAATAATGATTTACCAAAAGCACTAGCACCAGCTAAAATATGAGTGTATTTATTTTGTTTGTGCATCGCTAATATCAGTGGCGTCAATGATTCTGAAGTAAATCCTTTAAATGCTTCATTATTTGCCAAAAGTACTTTATTAATGCCATTTGCATTACTCGCAGCCTTTGCTACGGTATCACATTTTGTTCCAGCAACTAAAACGGTAATGTCACCACCTATTTGTTTTGCTGCACTTAACACATTACATGTTATTGGTGACAATATCTCATTATTGTGTTCTGCTATAACTAACGTTGATTCAAGACGAATTGATGAATTAACCTAAAAATAAAAAATCTATAATAAAAGAGAAAAGAAAAAAATTTTTTCTATATATTGAAATAAATTTTTATTTGCTATTAAAATCATAATAAATACTTATATTAAATGACAAGGAATACACGGTACACACACACACACAATGCCATTTTGAGAAACAATCATGAACGTTTTGGTTTACACATCTTCGATAAATTTTCGTACTTACTCTTTTAGCATTACGTAGTAATCTGAACGATGCAGCAAACATCTTTATATATATTCAATATTTTTGTATCGTGTAATAAACTTTACTATTCTAATAACTTTTTCCTTGTTTTCTTTGTTATATTAGCTGATAATTTTCTTAATTTCTATTTGCAAGGTCAAATTGTATAATGATACATTGGTTGTGCATTTTGGTTGCGCTAGGTGGAGCCACGAGCTATCGTAGGATTTTTTCTGACTTTTTCAGAAATCTAAATCGTTCCACCAATCTATGGCTAGTATACGAGCGACGATCACGATGTATCGGACGGAAACCCGACTTCTTTTTAACACTACTAATAATTTATTGGTAATCGCAAAAGCGTGATTCCCTACTTTGCTTAGATGGATGACACGTACAAATATGTGAGCATACACGTACAAGTACGTGAGTTACGTATTTTAATATAACTCTACGAACTCTTTGGATGAATAATTTATACAAAATTCTTAAATCAGTAACTGTCATGCATAATATTAATCCTTTTTCTTTTTTTTATTTTTAGGCATCATCTTCTACATGGATGATACAGTAACACATTTTATTTGCTTAGAAGAATAATTTTTTTTATTTTCCTTGCAGTTTACCAACAAACTTGCTTATCAATTAATAACATTTTCAAGATCTTTTCGGTAATCAATCTCATTGTATGAGTAGGTACAATAGATGTATATAACACGCAGAGTATGTGATCTCCATCTTTCAAAGCATGACATTTATGATATTCCGAACATAGGTATGTTTCCTTGGCACCCACAAATTTCCATTTACTTTCCATATCCATTTCTATGGCATTTTCTTCCAATTCGGACGAAAGCATAAACGTTTCTATTGCCTGATGATAAAAAGTTCTTAAAACATCTAATCTATGTGTTCCTGTTATCCGATTTTTTGTGCTTTGTGCATTTCTACCAAGTACAAATTTTTCTATCTTATAGTTTGCTAACAAGAATCTAAAAAAATAATTTCTTACATTCCCTATTTTAAACAGAATTTAACAAAGAAACATTGTATATTCTGTGATAAATAAATTTATATTACCCCAATGCATTGATATCCAAAGAGATTGCAGTGGGTATATTTCTAGGATAACACTGCTCGGAATTACGTAAAATATCCATACTAGTTTTCCAGCATTGCACAACATATCTTTCAATCTCTGATAACTCTGGATTAGGTCCGCATAGAGCCACCACTTCTACGTGATTTATTAATGTAATAGATACTAATCTAAAAGCTATCTAAAAAGAAGTAAACTCTATTATGATAAGCCGACGTTTTTATGTACTTGTGTATTTCAAATAGTTTTGAGATATGAAATATAATACAAATTATTTCTTCTAAATCTCGAATATAATATAATACTTACGTCTGGACTCTTATAAGGTAAAAAGATTGGTAAATCGCGTGCTGTGTAATTTGTCTCAGTTGCTATTGTCATTATTAGTAATTTCCGTTCTATTGGATCCAAGGACCACCATCCGTCGGTTCCTACTGCTAAACAACCATGTACCAAAATGCATCCATACATTGAATCTAAACATTCCATGTATCCCTCTAAACAAGTCTTTAAAAAGCTTTATAAAGTATATATAAATCATCTATTGATATGCAATGCATTTAAAATACATAATTAATTCTATACCTGCAGCAGATGGTTCTCATGTAAAATTATACACTCTGTCATATTAACTATATCTGTCTTGGTACAAATTCTATCTCCGATATCTAAACATTCTAAGAGTCTATCTATAATTGGATTACATGCACGTAAATCTTTTTTTAAGCGCTCTATATTCTTTGTATTTTTAATTTCATCAATACCAACAAATAAGATCATTGCACCAAAGGCAACATCAAGAAATTTATTTAAAGTATATTTTGTTGCACCATTAGCAATAATTATTAATATAATACTTTGTTCATATTCTTTCCAAACTATAGCTGTATCTGGTAGATCCGTATTTAACAGTTTCATATTTTGTGTTTTAAGAAACATGTGGACGCCATTTAGAGATGCCATTTTAGAAAAAGTTATCTACAAGTATATAAAGAAATTAGAAACTAAACTGACGTAACAAACAATAGCTATATCATATAAAACATAGGGACAAACCATTTCTTTGTCTCCCTTTTGACGAGAAAACAATGGAATTCCTCCTGACGATGTTAAACACATCACTTGTGCTGCCATAATTTTCTACTTTTCGATACCTCTTCAGTTATTTCTATTTGTTGTTAAATTAAAATTAAACTTAACCAAATATCGTATGTTGTTTAAGCGCGTGTGAAGGGTTCGATATTACTTTCTTTGTTCGTAAGAAACAAGATGTTTCATATAAAAATAGTGTAGTAGTCATGTGTGTGTATATACGCACACACGCGCGCACAACGATACGTTAAATCT
Source organism: Vespula pensylvanica (assembly GCF_014466175.1). Classification (NCBI taxonomy): domain Eukaryota; kingdom Metazoa; phylum Arthropoda; class Insecta; order Hymenoptera; family Vespidae; genus Vespula; species Vespula pensylvanica. Next base: position 8,305,364 of record NC_057694.1, read on the forward strand.
TCCGTTTATAAACAAAATATTATCAAATTTGTAATAAACGTTTTACGTTACTTCGTATACAGTTTGAACTATCGCATAAACGTTTGGTTGCGTCTCAAGAGATTTCATCTGTGGTTGTTCGAACATGAATGTTACATCAAGAATGAGATAATAAGAAAGAGAGAGAGAGAGAGAGAGAGAGAGAGAGAGAGAGAAAAGAGAAAGGAAATATATAAACAATGTATAAAGAATATATATACGAAGAATCTCTTCAAATTTAAATTACACAGAAATGAGACTTACTTATAATGCGTATTCTCTTGCGATTTGTGATATCTACTTGTGTAAAACTTAGCGTTTGAGGTTATTTAATCGTTATAAAATGATGGAAGAAAGAAATAATAAAAGATATACCATATACATTGGTGGTATTTTTCCAGCTCCAAAATTTGATCTAGACGTCGTAGACGTTCCCCCAAGACAACCATACGTATCCGATTTATACGTAGTTTTCCTTATTGCTTCAATCATAATGCACTTAATTGACATGGCATTTGATATCAACATCGCGGTAAGATATCTACTGGCAAATAAAGTAATATATTTTATTTGGACTCTTTTCTTCCTACTTATTCCATCTTTTATAAATGTAATCATTAGTAGAAGAATGCAACGTCAAGACGAAGAGGTAAATAGAACCATTGAATCTATGCTACGTCTTGTTCTTTTACAAAAACATGTCCAGCTTATAAAACATTTTTATGATCTATAAAGATTGTTCACTCGTGTTATTCATTTATATCTTGTATCGTAGATAGATCCAGATCTGGCACAATTAGAAAATCGTAAAACTTGCGGACAAGCAATGATTAAGAAGAAAATATGTTGTATCTTGGCCGTGGCTTTCCAATTAGCACCTGTGATACGTTATTACGATACTTTGATTTATGCTTTGAAGGCACGTAAATGTGAGAAAGTAGGAGATCGCAATGGCCAAAAACGATATTATTTTAAAATGCTGAAGGAAGATCAAGACGTCGCGTTACTAAGAATATTTGAATGCTTTCTAGAAGCAGCACCTCAACAAGTTCTGCAATTAACTATTTTACTGAAGCATTATGACAGCGATATAAATTTCGAATGTATTTATCCTTTTCAATTATTTTTAATTGAATAAGATGCTCTACAGTATATGTACAAATACTGCCCTTTTTCTTTTCTAGTTATACATCAACTTGGCAGTATTATTACTTCTTTACTCAGTATGGGTTGGGCAATGGCGAGTTATAATCGTAGCATTCGATTAGCCCAACATGATAAGGAAATAATGAACATTCGAGGTAGCATATGTCAATTTTTATGGTACTTCCTTGTAACAGGTATGTTTAACATGGAATAAGTTGTAGTAATGCAGAAGATATCATTTCTTATTTTTTGCAGTTTCAAGAATATTAATGGTGAGTTTAATTGCCAGTATATGGCCGTTATACACTGCTCTTGCTTGTGTCTGTCATTGGATTGCCATGACAATTTGGATCTTGATCGATTCTCATGGTATATTACAGTTTTGTCGTGAGAATAATCGTGCGCCTCATCTGACACCAACGATAACAGAACGAGTTTATTCCGTGCTTTTTGCATTGGTTATAGGTCTAGTCCATATATTTGTATATTTAAATGTTATAGATAGTAATACTCTTTTAAAACATGTATTTTTTTACGGCCTTTGCTTTTTTGAAAATATTACTGCTAATCTTCTTTGGATGTTCAATTTGTCTATAGAAGCAAAAAATTCTTGGTACTTTCCCGTATACATTGTTCCTTGTACAGTGCCTTTCTTCTTAGGTATCACTGCCATGACTCTTTATTATACACTTTATCATCCAGTTAGAAAGACTCACCTACAATTGAGCTTAAGGAACCAAGATCGATCTTTATGATAATGAACGAGAGATAATATTTAGGCAGATAACTAACACATGTACATCGTCATATCTCATTGCACATATAACATTTCATACTAATTTATTAATTTTTATACGAATTTTACACTACTTAGACGTAAGAAAAGAAAATGAGATGTAATAATTGAGACGTAAGAAAATAAAAATGAGAGATACAATAACCTATTGTAAGTAATTTATAAGCAGTACAAGAAGAATTAAAATAAATTGTATATATAAACAGAACGAGATCAGAAAAATCAACGTATTGTCGACTAATATTTAACAAAATAGATATTTTCTACGTGTAGGATATTTATAATCAAATAGCATTAACAAGTAGTATTTTGCATAAAAGTTAAACTAATCCTTTAAATGTGGTTATATATAATATTTCACCAATGCTAAAGGATTATTTTCCTTATTTATACTTTTTTTTTAATTAATTTTATTTATGTTTTAAGGATACAGGTGAAATTGTGTGTGTGTGTGCGCGCGCGCGCGCGCCTACACACACATACATATATTCATTTATACTTTTATTTTATAACAATCTAATTAATCGATAAGTTAATATAACGATCAATTTCTTAATGATAAAATGATTAAGTGGAATGTATCAAATAAAAAATAAAGTAATAGTCACAAACATAAAATTCAAATTTTGTGAAGGTTTACAATGCATAATATTCCTTTTTGCAAATATCAATCGACTGGATTTTGAACTACAATGAGTATGAATTCTTTGTCTGGAGCAACCATTATTTCGTGTTTTTTGCTACGAATACGTAAGAAAGTCAAATCATTCGTTGGATCCAAATCACGAACTACAGAGCGTGCTTTGTCTGACAGCTGACTGATCAGGCCGGCGTACTGCACTGTCGTTGTATTATCCAATGTGGATTTAATAGGAATTCCTATTATAATATACATTTTGGATATGAGATCATTTATATGACAATAAGAACACATTTAACGTAATGCTATTACAAATACGAACCTTCCGCATTTACTACAATAGTTCCAACAACGCCCTTGTGAGATTGTATACGTTTCATGGTTTCCTCGACTTCTTGTGCCTTAAGCAACAAATCGATATTTACATTTGTTTACACACATTTATGATAAGATTATATTATTATTATTCTTTACTTATGCGAAATTATCAAATTACCATGTTGTAAATTTAGAATATTCTTTCTGGCATAACACAACGATTATAAAATTACGAAACGAGCATGTCTTTCAAATAGGAGACGAATATAATTCAGTATAGTAATCGATATAATTGATCGCAACTGACGACAACCAATCTGACCCCGAAAATTCCTTATCATACGTAATAGGTTTATCCAACACATGGAACATTAAACAGACAATACTTAGATTTGAAACTAAATTTACCATGGTTTCATGTAGCGGCATATTCAAATCTGTTAGATCTATGGCAAGTAAACTACGTATAACGATAAGCTTCATATATGGACAATGGAATTTGTACAACAAACGATTATATCACGTTGCTGCGTTTTTTAACAAAATATATTATTATTATTTTGATACACCGTTTTATAATATTAATTTATAACGTATATATACGTACGTACATACATTTCCATATACGCGCGCAGCGCGCACACGGTTGGGAGGGGAAGTAACAATTCGCGAACGTAACGTGATCCATTTCTATTTGGCTTTGGAAATAAATCAAAGATAGATTAGGTAACGTTAGTTAGCATAATCGTTACACCAGTACTGTACTGGTCACATTTGAACAATTTGAAAGGGAAGACTTAACCTATGTAAAACACATCACAAAATTACAAATATATTTTATTATTACAGAGATACGATTAAATCCGTCCCTGGATACATTGGTAAATTAAGATTATAAGCTGATGCTAGCTTTTTAGGTACAAATCTGCCTCCTAGATAATGAAACTTTCCTTTGAATTTTAATGCGCACATCTTTGGCGCTGTTAAGGATATCAACATTTCTGGACATATATCATCTTTTACAGATGGACCATTTTCGACATCCCACCCTGAAGGTATGTCTATGCTACATATAGGAATAGATGCGGTTTTCAATATCCTCATAATAGGAACAAAAGTATCCCTTACAGGAGGTTTAAAACTAAATCCAAACACAGCATCCACTATGACTCTGAATCCACTTAAAAGTTCAACGACATCTTTATCTTTTATAAATCCACTTTCCAAAATAGTTATATCATTTTCTTTACATTGATGCAAAAGATTTTTATACAATTGATTGTCGGTTTCTTTTGGATAATAAATCTCGGGAGAATAACCAAAATGTTTCAAATGTCTTGCACATACTAAACCGTCGCCACCATTATTTCCTGGTCCGCAGCAAACCAGAATTCTATTTGAAAAAGCATCTAACAAAGGATATGACTTTGCTATTGCTATGGCACAACTTTGACCAGCTAATTCCATCAATTGGTCCACGCTAAATTTATACTTTTCAAACAGATCTTTATCAACGTTGATTGCTTCCGATTGACTTAGGTACTTTACCATTTTGTTATGCTTTAATCGCTTTATCGTTAAACAAATTTGTATATCACTTAAAACAGGTACCACACGTTCGGTCCATAAATTATTTCGACAAATCGTACCTTTCAAAATCAGCGATAACATTTAAAGGCTGGGGTTTTTCAACTTTAAGAATTATCCTTTTTATCGCGTACGTGTGTAGCCCTGCATTCTTATAACCATATCGTTAATTGGTCGAGATCGCTTATAGGGATCATATTTGTAAAACGAAACGGATTACGTCTCTAGGGATGCGAACCAAATACATTATTAAATAATTTTAATGTAATAAATACTTTATTCCAGCTTACATAAGGGAAATCTAAAATTAATTCTTACCGAATGGAACGGAAAAACGTTCCCAGACTTCCAGCGACACATGCGCCGTACGTTGACTATGCCGGTGTTACGTTTCACGAGGCACGGGTCACGGGAAAATAAATTCCCTTCGAAGAATCTTTGCTACGTCAGATTAACAGTGCTCTTTTGGTCTTCACCTGCTGCTATATGCAGTTCTATGCACGGGACTGGCACCCAAAGATATGCCAGACGGCGTACGTAGCTCGATCGAGTGACACTTACCTTCACCGTTCGGCGAATGGAATGCTGCGATTTACCTCTGTTTCGGTGATGAGGATTGGCTGACGGGGACCCGACGCTGGAATCCACCTCTTCTATTGGTGGATTGAATATATTCACCGCCGATTAGGTCGATTCCCTCGACTTCGACTCGATTGGCTCGGTCTCGGAAGAGCATAGAATTGATTGCCGATAAGATCGTACAAAGAGCTTGTCGTCTGTGCCGCGGAGAACGAATTCCTCGATCGCGTTTAAGCAATTTGTAAATAAAAGTGAAATTGAGATTCGTCTCAATTGGAAGAGCGAGAGTCGCTTCCATAGACGCAACCGGGATTATTAACTTAGACTGTTATAATGATGCCCAATTTATTCAAAAAGATAACAATAACGAATAGATACAAGAACGTTGTGACCGATTCGAGACAATAGTAATAATTAAAGAACGAATAAAAATGAGTAATAACTGAAAATAACTGTAACAAATATTGAGTCAAATAAATCGTAAGCAATAACTTGACGATTAGTACAGCGAAAAATCTAACTAATGATCTGAGCAAAATAATCGTAAGAATTAATACAGCGAAATGTTCCAAGCAACAATAATCGTGACGATCGACGCAGCGAAGAATCTAAGAAAAGAATCGTCGAGACGGCGTGTGCGGCTGGTTAAATAAGGAATGCTGCCCAATCAGCGAGAGGTGATTTGTCGCAGCGCCGTCATTGGCTCGTCGCAGCTCTAACTGGCGGCGGAGATATCCAATGACGGCTGCGGGCGTTTGGGATGCTACGTGCTGGTGGGGATAAGGCTTTGCGGATTCATCACACGTATCTCACATCTTTGTTGGCGTCCGTCGTTCCCTCGCTTCTCGTTGTTTGATTACGTTTTTCTTCGTACACTGATGGGAGTCTTTGTTCATATTTATGATTGGTAGGGTAGGTTCTCATTTCTTTTGTACAAAGAAGGAGATATCGCTTATCTATGGTTACATGATTCTATTTTAGGGTCAGCGTAGGTCGTAACACCGGTAGTTGCGACGTCGTTACATACTTAAATTTTTCGATCCACGATGTCGTCTGTCAATCGAATCGTCAAAAATGTTATGTTTTGAATAGATTTCGATCGATCGGAAAAAATTGTATTACATCGAAGAAAATAAAGATTTGCCATTTATAAAGATCCCAGAAGTGATCTACAAGAATAGATATTGCATGCGAGAAAAAGAGTCGACACTTCGTTCTTGACGCATTGAATTGTATAGGTTAAAAATATTTTCAGTAGGATCATTAAGAGAAAATAATATAGGTTAAGATGATAGAAGAAGATATCGAAACGGATCAAGGTGATTTGCGTGTCGATGGGAGACGTCCATTAGAATTGAGACGAATTCACGTAAGAATGGGTGTTTTTGGCCAAGCCGATGGAAGTGCTTATATAGAACATGGTAAAACAAAGATTTTGGCGGCAGTATACGGACCACATCAGGTTTTTAATAATCTTAATTGTTAGTGTACTTATATGATGAATCGTATAATAGGTTTAACTCTTTAAAAACTATTTACAGCCCAAAGGCACAGGTAGAAGCCAACTTACCAAAGCTATCGTAAATTGTCAGTACAGTATTGCAGTGTTTAGTTTTACATCGGGCGAACGTAAGCGTAAACCAAGAGGTGACCGTAAATCACAGGAAAGATCTCTTGAATTGCGTCGTGCAATGGAGGCAATAATACACTTGGAATTACATCCACGCTCGCAGATTGATATTTTCGTAGAGGTATTACAAGTCGACGGAAGCGATTACTGTGCATCCGTTAATGCAGCTACCTTGGCTCTGATCGACGCTGGAATACCTATAAAGGTATGTTAACGTTACTGCAATAGATCATTATACGTATCTCGTATATATATTGTTATATTTTTTGTTTCCTTTTTGCTCCCATCTTATCTTTAGAATTATGCGATTGGATGTACAATAACATTAGTAAATTCTTCCTATACGGATGGAGGAGAGGAGGGAGGTGTCGGCTCGGGTGTATTGGATGCAAATTTTATAGAAGAATGCACTCCTGGTGTAACTTTATCTATCGTTGCATTACCTGAAAAAAATAATGATAATGTGGCAAAAAGTTCTGGATTGATAGTTGTCGCTCAAGGAGCAGGTCAAAGATTACATTTGTCGCTTTTGGAATCGTTAAAACAACGCGCTTTGCTTGGATGTCAAGACATAAAAACCATCTTGGATCGTGCCGTACGTCATCATTTGACGATACATTCACTTCCATCATTATGTAACGTTACGTTGGATTAAAGTGAAAAAATACTCTGTCTTTCTAATATGCTACTTTATTTTATAATAAAATATATTATAAAAAAGTGGTTCTTTACGAGAGACATCTACAAATATACTAAAAAAAATATTAACAGATAACTTAATATACAAATTTGTTTCTGTACAATGTTCGTGTTAACATCGATTTTTTTCTTGGTAATTCCTTTCATTTAGCATGATTTGTTTTTATCAAATTTTAGCATCAGGATACCTCTCCAAAATCATACCCACTCCCTAGAACAATATACATACACAATTCGACAATTTATACGAACGAAGGAGAATTTACTCAATTTATTATTTGAATTTACCTGTCCGCCAGCAGCACATGCTGCAATTAGCCCAAACTGTTGATCTTCTTTGATAAGCCTGTTGGCAGTATGAGTGACTAAACGGATTCCTGTAGCAGCAAACGGATGACCAATCGAAAGAGATCCGCCCCATGAATTCCACTTTTGAAGTTCTGGGACACCTACTTTTTCACTTTTTTTTAAATAACGTTGCGCGAACCAATCGGAATCCAAAGCTTTCAGATTGGCTAATATTTGCGCGGCGAAGGCTTCGTGTACTTCCCATACGCCGACATCCTTTATGCTTAACTTTGATTTTTCTAATACCTGTAATTTCATATATGTTATATGTTTACACATTAGGTAAACTTAATAAGTTTATGTTGTTGCGCGCATGCTGCATGCATTATCCTATATACCTTGGGAATAGCATATGCGGGACCTAAAAGTAATTGATCAACTGGATCCTGAGATACGTAAGTAAAGTTTCGTAAGTATGCTTTCGGCTTGAGACCCAATAAACGAGCTTTTTCCTCTGTCGTTATCAGAGCCGCTGACGCGCCATCAGTTAGAAATGATGCATTGGCTGCAGTAACAGTCCCATACGGTTTGACAAATGCTGGTTTCAATTTAGCCAACTGTTCTGGCGTTGAAACACGTATTCCGTTATCTTTATTTACTACTTCTTCTATACCTGGAACTATACACTTAATGTTACAGCAATATCAAAACGACAATTTTTTTATTTCTCCTACACATACCTTTAATAGGCACTACATCGGAAAAATATCCCAGCGATTGTGCTTGCGCAGCTAACTTGTGGGATCTTAATGCGTACTCGTCTTCTTCCTTTCGTGTTATTGCGAATGCTGCTGCTAAACGGTCTCCGCTATGTCCCATTGTTTCACCGCTAGAAAATTCTGCCACAGCTGGCAACTAAAGATAAATTTGTCTTTTTTTTTTTTTTCTTTTTTTTTTCTTTTTTAAAGATTTCAATGTATGATATAGAGAGAATATAAAAAAAGAGATAATTTTAACTAACATCCGGTACAAAATGTGATGGCCTAATGGACCCTAAAAGAGATAATTTTTGTGCAAGAGTCTTTGCTTTATTGGCTTGCAACATTAAGCTTCTCATAGGACGACTATGTCTTATAGGTATATCTGACATGAATTCAACCCCTCCTGCCACAATGACATCGTAGGTACCACAAGCAATTAAACCCATAGCAGTGGTTATGGCTTGATTACTGCTGATACAAGCCATTGTAATCGTATGCGCCGGTGTATGTTCACTATAACCTGCGCCTAAAGCTGCTTCACGGCCGATATTTGATGTTTTTATTTCCTGCATGACAGTACCATAACAAATATACTCTACGGCTTCATTAGGAAAACCTATTTTTCTTCTCAAGCTCCTAGAATAAAAAGAAAATTAAATAAGGAATGAAAGTTATAATTTTCATTGGTAAATAAAAAAAAAAAAAAATTACAATAAAGAATGTCTAGCAAGATCGTATGACATGAGATTTTTGTATTGCGTTCCAGATTGAAGGAAAGGTGTACGCACGCCGTCTACAAACACTATGTTTTTCGAAGTTTGGTCATACTTTGTCGCATAATTTTTATTTATTTGGACTCCCCAAGGTCTCGGGCAGATAACACCTGTAGCATACATAAGAGTTAATAACCTTAAAGAATTAATCATATAAATTTTCATCATGATTTGGGATGATACTGATTTTGTACTTGATATCTGTTCTTGATCATAAGAGGAGAAATTATCTTATCCAAAGTAATTATATTTATTTGAACGTTTAAAATTACACACACGCATATGCATGCATTACACACATATACTCTATGATTCACGTTGAACTTTGAGCTTTGTTGCAGCCAGAATAAGTTATTCAATTCCAGGAACTTTTCAATTTGTCAAATAGTTCGCTTTCTTAAAAAATTAACTGATTGAAGATAATTAAAGAAATAAGATAAAGTAACGTACCATAAACCTTAAATCCTTGTTCTATTTTTGAAACTGCCTTTATAAAGGGAAGCATTTTATATTACAAATTATAGCTCTCTTCTTAAACAAAAATCGAATCACGCAACAATACGTGTAATGCGTATAAAAATTATATTACGTTCACGCAAATATCGACTGGAACTAATTGAAATCACTTGTGCTGCCGTTTAGCATTATTGGACAAAATATTGAACTGTATCGTCGAACGTACTGTAAGTATGTTAATGGTGTGCAAATGTTGTTACGCGAATAGACCTAGTCGACGAAATAGGAATTTTAATCTCTCTTATTAAAAGAGGTCGATTGTAACGCTTCAAACGATAAGTTTTGTAGTTTCCTATCATTACTGATATTTATTGATAAAAATATATCAAATAAGTAAAAAAATTAATTCAACGAATATACTAGAAAAATTTCCATTTTGTGGGTGAAACGGTAGGTATTGGTAGCACTGGTTTGTATATAATCTTCTAGTGTTTTTACTTGTGAAATATTTACATCGTCTATCTTCTATGAAATATACTCCGCGCTTTCGATTTGGCGGTATAATGCGGTTAGCATTAGAAAGGTCAGAGCTTCTTTTGGTTTAGAATTTTTGAAGAGATAATATTCATTATTTACATTGAAGAGATGAAGTGTACTACACCAGAAATTTCTTGGCACAATCGAGATCCTGTTTTGAGCATCGACATACAGAATAAATCCTGTGAAACATCTGTGAATGAAGACTTTTGGCGTGTAGCTACTGGAGGAGCGGATTCTCATGTTTTGGTAAAATTATTTAAGTAAGTTAGATTAAAATGATCGTAATAATTACAATGAAATTCATATTCAGATTTGGCATCTTTTGACTTGTGAGAATAGTGCAACAATAATAAAATGTGTAGCAGACTTGGAACGACATCAAAAAGCAGTAAATGTTGTCAGATTTTCACCATCTAAAGAAATTCTTGCTTCAGCAGACGATGGTATTTGGTTTCTTTAAAATAGTATATTGTATATTTTTACTTATATATTTTGTTGTATATTATTACTCATTATACTTTGAAACATAATATATATATATATATATGACTTGTATACACACACACACACACACATGTATATATATATATATATATAGAATCTGTCATCATCTTATGGAAGCAGAAGGAGGAATGTGACTTTTTTATCTCTCCTGAAGACAATGAGAATAAAGAACAGTGGTGTTCATGGAAAGTTTTAAAAGGCCATTTGGAAGATGTTTATGATATTTGTTGGTCGCCAGATTCTACTTCTATAATATCTGGTTCTGTAGATAATACAGCAATTCTATGGGATATCCATAAAGGTCGTAGCAATGGTATATTATCCGATTCAAAAGGATTTGTGCAAGGTGTTAGCTGGGATCCTTGTAACCAATATATATGTACAATAAGCAGCGATAGGTATCTATAAATCTTATAAATATATTTTAATAGTTAGTCAGTTTGTCGTCATATTACGTTAAGGTTTATCGTTATTTCATTATAATTATAAATTTTATTGACTTTAGGCAGTGTAGATTAGTCGATGTCTCTACAAAGAAGACAGTACAGCGTGTTCACAAGTCTAATATTCCTACACCGGTTGATTATCCTTTGCGAGGCAAAACAGTTCGTTTATTCTATGACGATACATTTAAGTCATTCTTCAGAAGACTAACTTTTTCTATAGATGGAATATTAATTATTGTTCCGTCTGGTATAATAGAGCCACAAGATACTATAGAAAAGATATCAAATGCAACAATTGTTTTCTCTAGGCATAATTTGAAAGAGTTAGTATTCAAATACATAGTGATGTTGTATCCCATGTAATTTATATATAACATTACTATAATAATATTTGTATTTATCTTTAGGCCAATAATGGTTTTGCCTTCCTTGGATGAATGTACAATAGCAATTCGATGTTGTCCTGTTTATTTTGAACTTAGAAAAGATGGACCCATTCCTACGATAGCATTACCTTATAGAATAATATTTGCTGTTGCAACACAACATTCAATATTGATTTATGATACTCAACAAATTTCTCCAATTGCTGTGATATCAAATATTCATTATACCAGATTAACCGACATTGCATGGTTTGTAAAAGATGTTCGTACATTTTATAATGCGATTGTTGTATAAATACTACAAACATATCCAATCTTTCTTTGTAGGTCTAGTAATGGCCGTATCTTAGTGGTATCTTCTACAGATGGTTATTGCTCAATAATACATTTTTCAGAGAACGAACTAGGCCACGTGTATAATGGGAAAGGTGAAACTTCATTTCCAAATAGTAATAATAACGAAAGAATTGCGTCGTATACAAGCTCTGCGATTGAAACGAAAGATAATACCTTACTTCTTGATATAGATACGAATGCAATGGATGTTGATGTAACAAAAAATAGAAAAATAACAACCCAAAGTATAGATGATCAATGTGAAAAATATCATGAAAATAGTGACATAATCAAACAAAGTAATTATAATTTATCAGAGGGCAATTTGTCTAAATATGGGAATAAAAGTGACGAGACGATAGAAGAAACTGAAGATATTAAATTAGTTTATAATGAAGAAAGCGATAATGATACAAAATCAGGTAAAAAGAATACGTCCCCTAAAATGACGACATCCTCGATAATATCTAAAAAGACACCACGAAGGGTGAAATTGATTACTCTTTCCAGTTCTAAGAGAAAAAAATAACTAACGTCATTAACTCATTTATTTTACAAAGTTATTATGTAAATAAACTACTATTTCCATGAAATAACTGTATAATATTTCTATTATCTTTCTAACACTTTTATAATTATTAGCAAAATATATAAGTAGTGTTTTTCTTAAACTTGATTCCTATTATTCCCCATTAGTACATATTTTATTATTAATTTTTGCTTCATTTCGTACAATCAATCGATAGTTAATCATTATGTGGACTTTTACCGAGATTTTTTTCGATCGAAGTTGTCCCTTTTAATATATCGGGTAAATGTACTTACTCCGGTGTACGTATCGCTTTGTCATGACGTCATTGTATCGTAGCACTCGTGTCAACGATCTTCATTTTTCTCCTGTGATAAACCGTAACTTATATATATGTCGATAAATGAAAATTAGTTGGTAAAGAATTATTTAAAATATAGTTAGATAACTTTTAAAATGGCATTTCTTCCGAATATAATTTCATCCACCATACAAAATGTTAACAAAATTTTGTTAAATTCAACCACCATTGATCGGAGTAAGTAAAACTTTTGAGGTTATGTTTACTTTTATTACCAAAAGTTTTATTTATTTTTCTTTCTCTCTCTTTTTTTTTTTTATTTTTTTAACAGCATGCATTAGATACGCATCAAAGAAAAGTAGCGGCAGTACGAGAAATAAACCTATTAAAACAAGACCGAAGCACAGAGGTATCCGTGTATATGACGGTTTTTTTGTACAAGCAGGAACAATACTTGCCACTCAATTGACACCTAGATTTCATCCTGGTCTAAATGTAAATTAAATATACTTCATAAATATTTCTTTTTATTGAATATTATACGATTATATTTATTATGTACCTTAGGTTGGTTGGGGAAGGAATGGAACATTGTTTGCTATGGAGACAGGAAAGGTGATGATAACTTGTGAAAAGGTCAATCTTAATTGGGATCATAATTGGGTGATAAAACATTATGCAGGTCGGGAAGGACAAACTATCTATAAGAAACATTTCAACGTAATACCAATGCCTCAACACAATCGTTTCAAACTGATCGATGCCATTTAGATTAAAGAATTTTATTAAGTGATTCAAATAGAAGAAAATATATTTTAATGTAGACATATAAACAATACGTAATTGTTTATTATTTTTGACCGTTTAAAAATAAAAATCCTTGATAACAGATTTGTAATGAGATAATAGCGGGGAGAGGGGGAGGGGGGCAAGAAAAATTTACTCAATACGATTAGACGAGTATTAATTACGAAAATTGTTTACAATCGTTCCTATCTGTTTTCAAGTCCACTGTTTTCAGCCCATTGAAATGACTGATATTTTACACTTTTACCATCTTCAGAGAATGTGGCTAATATTTGGGTTTTTCTAACATTACTTGCAATACGACATTGTCCAATAAGCTCTGTGATAGGTATTTCCTCGTTTCTGTTTTTACACTGAATTATAAATTGAGAATGAAACATAATCGGATCGCCTGTAAAAATATGAATTTATATGTATAATTACATGCACACAAAGTTTCTTTTGATGGTATCAATAAGAGAACAGGCTAATAAGTGTTGTAATTTAGTGACGTTATATGTGTACATATAGGTACCTGGATATACTAGGAAGTCGCCACCAAATTTTTCTCCATTTGTTATATAATATCCCCGTTCCCAAAGGTCTTTAAATGTCTCATATCGAAGTTTTTCTTGTAGGGTATTTGGATATTTCCATTGAACTACTTCGAAGTCACTCCAATTCCACCATGGATATTCTAATAAACAAAATGATAAAAAAATATATATTATGCATTGAGATATGTGAAATATTTCATTCTGATAGATGTTCTTTAGCATAAAAAATTTGACACATTGTCAATATTTTGTACCATATCTTATTACCCGTATGTGTTTGTACAAGTGCTTCACTTTTTTCTAATTTAGGCAATTTTGACATTTGTTCATCAAAGAGATCTTTAGTATTTACTTCTATATTCCTTAAAGCTTCTTGCAAATCTTTATCTAAAGGTTTTCGCATTTTCCTTTTATTTGTTTCTATCCCTAATATTTTTCGTCTTTTTCCTTCTACAATTTTATCCATCATTGCTACAACCTAGAATAATTTTATTATTGCAACGTAAAAATTATAAAATTGTATAGTTCAGGCATGCAAATACCTGTTTTTCTTTTTCTTTTTTCAAGCATCTTTCCTGTTCCATAAACAATATCTGTCTATATTTGTCAAAAGTTTCTTTTAACGATTCGTTAGGAGGGTATTGTAAATGCAAATATTTAACAACACGAGCAATTTTTTTTTCTAATAAAAGGGAAACTTCTTCTGGCAATAAAAGCAACGGAAGGCCCGAAAGTACTTCTTGTCTGGGATATTTTGGAAGACATCCCACTAATTCTCCAGTTATTCTATGATCTTTCCGCAGTGTTAGCCAATCTTGAAGAATAGAAAATTATAAAAAAAGAATTATAATGACCTTTTATAAAAAAGCTTTTTCACTATTTTTTATTGATTATGTATCACATAAAGAAATGACATATTGTAGAAGTACATTTTTTTACATAATTGTGATATAACCAAACATCATAACACGGAAATAATTAAAAAAAGATTTTACCGTTCGCGTTCCATATAAAAACATTACTTTTTGAAAATATCAAATTGATCATATCTGACATATCGGATTTTTCTAATATTAAATATTTTTCTACTTAATCATTCAGAATCAGTTATCTTTGTAACGTCCACGAGAAACGAAGATACATTAGAGTGAAGTTGGCAATAGTCCGGGTTGGCATCAGTAACAACCATTAATAATGGTTGCCACTGATAATGCGTATATAACATTCTGGACATAGTAGAGTTTAGTGGCTTAAACAATAAATTTCGTTGATGGTACCTCGATGATGGTATTTTATTAACTATACAACGTACATATACAAAAGAGTTAACAATACTTTAATTAACAACACTGTTTTAAATACAATATATACCTATTTTTAATAAACGGCATGTAATAATTGTTTAAACGCATACTTACAACATGTATATGATGTGTGTATATATATATATATATATACATACACATACATATATATATACATATATACATACATATATATGTGTATATGTATGTCAAAACTAATCGACGTAATTTTTATATCGGTGGTGAACATCCCGTATTTGTGATTGGGAAGTATCGATTAAGTATTTCTTCGAACGACCACCATTTATACGGTGGTCCGACATATATGCTCGTCGGTAAAAATATATTCACTGCATAAAATCCGAAAAAAAATATCAATGCATAGGAAAAAAGCACGCGCCACGATGGTAAGATTTGGATATTCTTGAAAGAATGAGACAGCGAAGTACTAGAAATAAAAAAAGATGTTCGTACAGACACGCAATATTATCAAAAGTGTTTGCCTACCGTCTATAAATACTAGTATATTACCGTAATCTCGTTTCTTTGCCAATAATTTTGTCATTCCAAATATTCGATTTTGCCGAGTTGAAATGATAGAATTTACAAACTTGTAGTACGCTCTTATTTTCTTTTAGCAAATTCCTTCTCTCTTGCGTTTTGTCGAGAAAAACTTGTGATTCTTGAAAATTTCTGAAATAATAATTGAAAAATACCTACATATATTATATTTATAGAAATATTTCATAAATCTTTAAAAATCTTTGAAAAGCACAATTATTTGATTTGCATATTTATATTTTCACGAAAACAAACTTGACTAACTCTTTGCTATCTGATATTTGACTTTCACCATCTGACGACCTTGATCTGATCTTTCCTCCGCTTGCAGTTGCGCAATTCGTTCTTTCTTCCTAAATCAAATATGATCTAATAGGTTAGCATAGTATAAATATTAAGAAAATTTACGAAAAATGATAAAGTTTTCATCATTTAATACTAACCGTATAATATTTCTGCATTGAATTAACTATAGAATATTCCTCGAAATTCTCTCGAAATCTGCTCGTAAGATCACATTTACTTTGCGATAACGCGCTGTTATTATTTGCGAAACTACAAAGTGATATCGAAACTGTTTTTTCTCTATCTTCAGAATCAACGTATCCTATGCGTTTCTTATTACTCATCTTGTTTAAATGATCTTTGTATATTCTAAATAAGGGTATTTTTTTTTTTGACATTTCCAGATCAGCGAATCGTCGTACGAGCGACTCACAATTATCATTATCTTTTTTATTTTTACTTTCGAACGAATCTGCGTGGCAGAAATGTGATAAATTTACATATAAATTAACAAAGTCCAAAAAAAAGATTATTGAAAAAATTAACACACAGATGTCTGTTAAGAAACAGTAAAAAAAGGCAAAAAGATTGTATAGATATTTTATGGTTTATATCCGAGCCTTACTTTTATCCTTTGAATCAATGCGCATCGGTGTTGAGAATGCAGCTGGTAGATGGTTTTCCGTATAACTTTCTCGACAAAAATTAGAGGATCTTTGAAAGTACATAGACGTTCTATCGCGGCAAATAGGTGCCAATTTATCGATCAAATACGTTTCACCATTGATTGAATAGATTTCTTTATTGATATCTATGAGATAATTATTAGGACTTTCATTATAATAATCTTTGTTTAAACGATCTTTTCCGAAATGTTCCATGATTTTATATTGTTTCGGTTCATGGATGCTCGATTCCAATTTAATATTTTCAAGCAATTTATTACTTGCTGTAGTGAAACCTGCTTGTGTATCCTTATTGGTAAGATGTTGCTCTTTGCTGAACAGTAAGACTTTATCTGATGGTAATTTTAATTTCGTAGGAGCCAGATGAACAGGACGGTGTAATTCACACAGAGGGTGATCTAACTCGTCTATAGAAAAATCTTGGAGGAACAGATTATCAGATCGAAGAGACGACGAACTAACCGAAGAATCTGTACTATCATTCAATGACCGATAGGTACCTCCGAACGTGTATCCACGACAGCTTGTTAAATTCTGTAAATCGTTTTGCTGGAGTTCTACGTAAAACTTGTCTTCCCTTTTAATTTTTTCACAAGTTGAGTCGTCAAAAGATTTTCTTATTTCAATAGTTTCATTGATTTTCTCCGCTGATAACGGCATGGCAACATTAAATGAACGGCGACAAAGTAAAGCTTTTTTTTCAGGAAGCAGACTAGATTCGGACTTTGATTTACGATGACCTGAAACGATAGTCTCATTAGCTTTATCCACGTTTATATTAACGATTTGAAGAGAATTTTGCGCGTTAAAATTTTCTTTCGATACATTACTTACGCGTTATTGCGACTCTTTTGGATATAGCCGAAAAATCTATTGGTAATGATAAATGATCCAGAAATGATACAAGTCTTTCATTATTCGAGTAATCTCCATTACCATCATCTATAATATCGGCTCTTATTTTGGTACCAGCGTCGTTACAAGAATTCTTACAGAACGTTAATGTATGAATAGTCTTCCTTCTTTCTAGTCTAGTTAAACTATAAAATAAATAATAATGGATAATAAATAATTAAGCGAGGATAAATATGTGTATATATAATAAAAATGACAAGTTATCTTCCTTCATTGACCTGAAATTTTCCATTGACCTTTTTGCCGGACTTGAGCGCGGACTTGTAACAGATCGAACACTTTTGTCGAATACTTGTATGACTGGATCGACGACGAAGGATTTCGATACCATTACTACTTTAGGCGATTTCGCAGATATAGTAAAAGGATCTTGCTTCTCGTTCGATATATTAGAAGATGTGGTTATTTGATTTTTTTTACAACTAAAATTAAACGATAAGTATATGATTGTAAGCAATTTCTAATCTCCAGGACATTTTTATATTCATATCGTATATTCGTTTGCTTACAAGCATTCTAGATGATCTTCTTCGTGAAAGTTAAGACTGGGCAATTCGCGCAAATTTTCTATCGCTCTAGAATCTGCTTGTACTTGAATACCGATTTCTATACCTGTAGGTTCTGGAGACGTTGTATTTACCTAATAAATAATTTACTTTAATAACTATATAATTCCATTTGTCCGCTTTACACGACTAACCGTATCCAGCAGAATTTGTATCCTTTGTTTAAGAGTTTCCAAATTTTTCATCTTTTCAGAACTTTCAGTATAATAGTTTATATTTTGCATAAGATGAAGACAGTTTTCGTCACGCGCCGATACCAATTGTTGGAAAACACTTCGATAAATTAAAAAGAAATATCCCGATATAAAATATTCCCGGTGTTAGTGCATGCGCACGCAGGCGCAGGATATTAATAAAAATGGATTAATACATATATTCACCATTCCGTTTGTTGTATAAGTTTATCAATTTCTAATTCGTACAACTGCACTTGCTTCTCCAATTCGTGGCTTATCGTATCATTCGAGCTGCATATATTCGTGAAACCCTTAAAGGTAAATATGTATACGTGTAATAAATACATGAAAAATTGTTCCTCTATACACGTGGATATATTTGTTTCATTTTATTACTTTTCTTTCCTTTTTCTTTTTTTTTTTTCTTTTTCGCAAATATAAAATTTTTACACTTACAGAAGCTTTCAATTCGTCATACAGGGAATCTTGATGAAACGTATCGTTGAATCTGTTGTATGGAGTATCGTGTACCGTGCAATATGTTTCTGCGTCCGAATAGTTCGTCTGAAATTATTTTCAAGAAAATCTCTATTACACACACACACAATTATATATACACGCGCGTGCGCGCGTGCATAGATTTTTTGCGATCGTAACAATCAAGTATGATTAAAGACGAAAATGAACTCACTTTATCTATAGAAGTACGAGTATTCATACTTATGAGTAATTTTAATTCCGCATTTTCATCTTCTAGTTGACGATTATTTTCTCGTAGCAGCTGTAAAACATAAACGATTATGGCTATTCATTTAACGATTTTAGTAAATCATTAGGCATTTTGACGGATAAGAATAAATCGTATTTACGTCTGCTTACTTTTACCATATTCTCGCGCGCTTCATAATTATTTCGAAGATTTTCATTCGCTTCTTTCAAGTCTGTAATCGTAATAAGCAACGATTCGCACTCGTTATATTTTTTATCCAATTTTTCAACTACTTCAGCCTTTTTTTTCGTACATTCGAGTCTTTCATTTGTAACTTTTTTTAACTTATCCTTCAGATTTGTTACTTCTTGCGCCTAATTACAAATGCACGAAAAATTCTAATTATGAATCCATAATATTTTTTTCTTCAACGCGAACGATCATATTTACATTACAACCTGTAATTCGACCGTCTCTAATCTCGTTAATAATATCCGTTGCTCTTTTGTCGATTTCTGGAGAGCTATATTGGTGTCTTTTTCTTTTCTCGTTATTTCATTCAATATGTCTTTCTGTTCATCATACTCTCGTTGCAGTTCGTTATATTTTTCATGGATTTGTTCCCTGCAAAATTATCGAGGAGCAAGATGCTATCGAATTTCAAATAATAATTATGAAACTAAAATGAAATAGGTAAAATATATAATACATACAGTTGACGTTTGAAATATTTTTGTTGCCTTTCTAAAATTGAATTTCTATCATCTAATTTCGCGATTTCTTCTCGAAGAAGAGCATTTTCTTCCGTTATCTGCGTTACTTTTAAATGGAATTTTGTATTTCGTATATCCTCCTCCATATCGTCTTTACTGGATATCATGGCTGTCACTTAATTGTTACATGTATTGTTTTCTTTTTTGGTTGCAGATGTACATACATACATACATACATGATCCATTAACACATACATTCACACATAATACATTCATACGTTCATACATACATACATACATACAACATATATTCATACATGCATACATTCATTTATACACACATATATTCATACACACGCGCGCGCGCACACACATATGATATGTGGAATCGTTTAATCAGCGTACAGCGCGTATTGTTGGCATGGCAAATAAAACTTATTTGGAAAATATATTTTCTAAGTTACTACACTTTATCACGAATCAATTATCACCCGGCTTGTAGAATATATAGGTTATGACTAAAAATCATGCCATGCTAAAGGAGCACGTATAATTAAACATATACATATATAAGCATATTACATGTATGTGCTAAGAAATCGGAGATCGGAAGGCGGAGAAACTTGATCATTTTTCAATTAACATGAATAAAGTATGTAATTATTTACCTACGTCCATTCAGCTTGGCAGTCATCATAACGTTATTTTATTCACTCAAAATACATACATATCAAGTCCAACACGTTTACTATTTATCAAACTCAAATTATCGAGTAAAGAAAATTTTAGGTTAAGAATATTTAATTTATAATCGGTAAATTTTCGCTTTTCTTCTTCAACTTTCTTACCGTCTAAAGAAGCATAAAGAGAAGAATATCGATAAGATATACATAAAATACATATTTACGTGTTATTAAATCAATGACGATAGAAGCGAATTTTTCTATATATTTTAGAACAAACCGTTAAAATATTACAATTATGATTTAAGATTCGTACAATTTTAAGCGGACACGACGTAATAAACGCCTGCCAACACAGGACAAACTACCAATTAAAGTTGGTAATCGCTTAAACGATCGTTCTTTTTACCGAAATTTTAATCAAGTCTACCAATCATTGAAACGAAACAAAATGTCAGAAATTATCATTATTGGTTACTGCCGTTAAATACGTACTACTTATTGTTAATTACGAAGCAAAACCAATCAAACAAGCTAGAAGATATATTGTTGGTATTTGATACAATAATTAATAAGTTTGCATTTACGCGTTTAATAAACGTTACTATATATATACATACATTATTGCTACTACTATCATCATCATCATCATCATCATCATCATCATCATCATCATCATCATCATCATCATCATCATCATCATCATCATCATCATCATCATCATCATCATCATCATCATCATCATCATCATCATCATCATCATCATCATCATCATCATCATTATCATTATTATTATTATTATTATTATTATTATTATTATTATTATTATTATTATTATTATTATTATTATTATTATTATTATTATTAGTATCATTTTGCATATTGCGGTAGTTGCGTCTAAGTTGAGTTTAGATTGTGGTTAGAGTTGCAATTAGTTACGTCTAAGTTCCGGTTAGAATTGTGTCTGGGTTTCGTATAGAATCATATCTGAGTTGCGCCACAACTGCGCTTAGATTCATGTCTGAATTTTTTTTGGTCTGTTTTTACTGTTTTGTCTGGATTGTGTTTGAGTTGCGTCTGGGTGGCTACTAAGTTTGATTCTACATAAAATTGTTGCATTACAATAATAAAATTGCATACATTATAAAACATAAATTGTTGGATGTATACTTGTATTTAGTAATCTATTGATTAATAATTATGTTCAAGTTGCGCGCGCGTGTGTGTGTGTGTTGTATTTCTTATAGATATATTTTCAAACTGAAACATTAAAAGTTATATATCAAAATATTATATATTTCATAATCTACACATTAAAAATAGATGGAACACTTTTAGTTGTAATATTGTGTTTCTATCTTTCTTTGTTAATTTCATTAGGTGATTTTTCACAGGTGACACGCGCATGAGCTTTTCTTAGCTCCTCGTTGCCTCTGAATCATTAACTGCGAGTAATTAAAATACTTTATCTAACGTACATCTTTATTTTATATGTCAATCGATTACCGAAAACGCGATTTTCGCGGTTGAATACATTAACATCGATCACGCTGAACTGCCAAATGTAACTTATTCTACTGCGTTCCTTAACCTAACATAACCATACAAGCCATCGCTGTTTTCGATTATAGAATGGGCTGGCGACGTCCGGATTTTCGTCATCAATTTTACTTATTTATAATAAAAAAGGGTGTTTATTACACGACGACGGCTGGTAAGCATTAGTTGAAAAATATTATTATTTATTAACATTGTATTCTTTACGAGAATTTAGTTATTTTTATGTTTATCTTTTCAGGACGTATGCGTTGTGATTTCGTTCGTTAACGTTAACAGTACAGCGTGGCTTATGTACTTAGAAATATACAACATGGATTTAGTTACAGTTAAACAGAATTTACATCTTCTCTTTAACTTTGTACATTCATTCTTAGATTAAGCAGTGTTCTTTTATCAAAACTTTCTTTCATTCTTTTCTTTCGGTTATGCATTTTTTATTAAATGTGTTCTACATATATCAAGTAGCTGAGGATTCTGAATTCGTTCTACTTTCATGACATTTTTGTAACTTTATTTCTTTAATTTTGTATTAATGAATTTAATGTGGATTCTTTCAACGCTTATTGTTGACGTTTCATTAGTAATCGACATCATCGGGATAAGAAGGATCGATACTTAAGACTTTTATTTCAAAATAATGC